>NC_048530.1:7068566-7349045 GCF_008121235.1 Drosophila subobscura
GGGAGTAAGGTCGGGGGAGACGCCTCTGCGGAGTCGACGACGCGTGCAAAATTGTCTCATTTTTGGAGGGGAACAAAGTGAAATGAAAGAGACATTTAATTACTGGTTTTTCCGCTTCAATAAACGCCGCGACGAGACGAGACGCGAAGCGACGCGACGCGACATGATTTTGAAGGTGAATGACGCCGCCGCCGCTGCCGTAGCAACTTTCAGTTGAAGTCGAGAGTTGAAGCTCCAGATATTGAAGTAATTAAGAGGTGACGTGCCACAGCAGCAGCACTGGTGGTGGCGTACTTCCATGCCACTTCAATGTCAAGTTCAGAAGGAGTCTTTGGACTTTGTTTTGGGATTCATTCCAAGTCGTATTCACCTGTCGTAGATCCATCTTTAGTTAGAGTATAATGCCAGGCTACAGATACAAATATGAGTAGTACTTTCGATTCAAGCAGCGGCAATTAGCTGCCAAACAAAGGCCAGTCATTCGTTTTGCTCAACTCATTGTGGGAATCGATCGCTAGAAACACATAGCCCCATAGCCCCATAGCCTCAGGCTCCCAAGGCCACTCTCCGTCGGCGTCGTCTAAATTGTTGGCCAAATTAGAAGTACGAAAAACATTCAAGATACGCTAAAATAAACCCAAAGCGTAAGCTACTTAGGCACTCAGACAGACGGACATTTTGTTGTTGACATTTTGCTAGAGGCAGAGGCCACAGCGAGCATTGAGGCATGACGGCAAGGCATGCGATCGACTCTAACCCTTTTGTTTTTGTTTCTGTTTCTGTTTCTGTTTTGGTTCTTGGGGCATATCTTCGATTCCATCTATCGACAAACCCCTTGTTAATGACAACTGCAAATGTCCCTCCATTCTCTCTCTCCCTCTCTCTACACTGTGGCGGATGCTCCTTCAATATTTGCCTCTGAATGAGACACTAAAGTGAATTATTAGTTGTGCAAATAATTGCACAGCTAGCTTCCATCACGAAAGACAGCAGGCAGCATGAGAGGCAGAGAGGCAGCTCAAGGGGCGACGTCAAGCAGCTTGTGGCAATATTTGGTCAATGTTATGGCTCTGGACCAAGGAGCCAACGAGAGAGCAGAAGCTCACTCCAAGACCCGAAAGATGGGGGTCGAAAGGCAAGGCTATTGGGGGTCCGGTAAATGCGAGGCAGAAGTGACTTCCAGTAGAAGAAGTAACTTGACTCACTTTCCATTAAATAATCTCCCAATTATTTATTGTGAAATTCTTCAAAAATGCCCCACAGCCTTGGCCATTGGTTCAGTTTTTGCATGCAACTAAGGAGTATTCAGAATATATCTAGCTGTAACCTACAAACGGGTCTGCTGCCTGAACCCTTTATCTCTTTATCACAGAGGGTGGACTCTCCGCTGGTTGGTGACGTTCTCTCCTCTCATGGCACGCAACGAGTGGCTTTCCTAGGAGAAGGGGCGTTGTCATTCACTTGTTAAATG
The DNA here is from genome assembly GCF_008121235.1 of Drosophila subobscura. Classification (NCBI taxonomy): domain Eukaryota; kingdom Metazoa; phylum Arthropoda; class Insecta; order Diptera; family Drosophilidae; genus Drosophila; species Drosophila subobscura. The sequence goes on from NC_048530.1 coordinate 7,070,038, forward strand.
CTGCAAATGAAATAATTCCCTTTCCGTTGCTTTCACAAATGAGGCAAACGATGAGGCCTCCACAACGAAGACGATGACAATGATGATGATGAGGTTGAGGTTGAGCCTCACATTCCATTGCAATTGCTGGTCATCTGCCGTGTGGCATGTGCCAACGTGCCCAGCAATCGCCTCATTCCCGCACACACCCCCCTTGGATTCACATTGATGTTTCTGCTGTTCTGTTCTGCCGATGACGTTGCAGTCAGTCAGCATGAGATGCTTTTTTTTCTCGTATGTTTTGTGGGGCATGGGGCATCTATTTGCATATTACCGCCCCTCCTCCGCTTGAGCCTCAGCCTCCTGCCGCCTGCCTCCTGCGCTCAGCGGGCGGTCTAGTTTATAGACATTCATTTTGGTTTAAAAAGGTAAAGGCTTTGGTCATCATCCCAGCATCAGTGCCCATTCCATAGGGTATCCTCTCTATGTGCATGCATATAACTCCCGCTGAGCGGGAAAGCAATTTAGTTCTGTTTGCGAGATGTGGGAAGCCCCATGCTCCCCTTTCTTTTCTCTCTGTCTCGGTATTAAATGCACTTCACACTCCCTTTTCGCACTCACCATTTAAATTGTGGACATTGGAAGAGCTGCAGCAACGTTCTAGCTTCTGTTTTAAGTCCTGCAAAAGATACAGATGCGCGATACAGATAGTTACTTTATGGATAAAATATACAGATGGATATACAGATATGCCATAAAGAAAGAGTGGGAGGCAACTGAATGCATCTACAGAAATGTCTGCCTGGAATGCATTGCAAATTGTGGAATTAATTTGAGTGAAATTCGTGGCGCAACACTTGAAGACCTTGATTGTCTTTATCTCAGAGTCTCTACATTAATTAATATTTATTTTTCGCTGTAACAATCGATTCTTATCTATAAATTAATCAATAGCTATACCTGCACATTGAAGTACATTACCCAAGTGTCTGTCTAAGTGTGTTCCTCCGACTGAGTATCTCCTATCGCTCTATCAGCTCTCGTCTATCTATCTTTCATTCACTATCTTCCAGCTTAATCTATCTTTGGCGATCATCAGCCTGCCACTTGAAATTATTCCCACATAAAGCGAAAACATTTCCCCATCCTCTCGATGACCTTCCTCCTCCTACTCTTCCGTCTCTGCCACTGCTGCCATCTTTTACTCCTCTCAACGTATTCCCGACACGTTGTGCCCACTGCCACGCCTTCTGCTGTCTGACATACAGGTGTCGAAGGCGTTTTGTCTCTCTTTTTATCTTTTTTTCTCTTTGAAAGAAAAAAAACTCATTTAAAATATTTTTATAGGGATTTTTGTCGGTTTATTTTTTGTTCAGTGAGTGGTTCATGACCCAGAAATGGAGAACGATCTCCTCCCCCGCTGCATGAACACTGCCACACTCCCCTCCTCCCCCCTCCCCTTCCCACTCCTCGAACAACGTGGAAGTCTCTTTTAGGTCTCGGGCTCCCAATCTTTCACGCGGAGTCGAGTGTATCTCTGGTCGACTGTTTTCGGTGTCGTGGAAACGTGAAATGTACGTGCGGTCATCTGTCATGATTCTCTCGCTCTCTTCGTGGCCTACAAACCGCAGCAGGGAGAGTGGCAGAACGGGTGGAGAGTGGCACAGTGGCGAACTGGCTGACTGGCTGAGTGGCTGAGTGGCGGAGAAGTGGCAGAAGGGCCAAGAGGACGGTCCATTCATTCATTGTCTATGTGCGTGCGCTTTGCCTTAAATGTCAATTATTTCACGCTTATTAGATTTTTGATGGCCTTCATCATGCGACAACGACACAGACGCAGACACAGACACAGACAGACACACAGACGATGGCACTCCGATGATGATGATGGGCATGTCGAGAAAGCAGAGACAGCACGACAAAAAAAAAAAAGGAGAGTCGCAATGAAGATGTGAACACAGCCACAGCCACAGATACAAATACACTCCATGTACAGACGGGAAGTAATGCTTTTTTTTGTGTGTGTTGTGTGTTGTGTGCTGTGTGCTGTGTGGTTGTTGTGCTTAACGGCCTTTTAATGCGATCTTTACGCGAGTGTGTGACAAAGATCTGTCATCTGGCGACGACATGGCCAAAAGCAGACACAATCCGTCCGATGCGCACCGTCTGGACGGCCAGAAACAATGTCTGAATAGATATCGGAGCATCCCAGACGATGGTAGGGGATCAAGTGGGTCAGTCGGCGACGATTGCGCTCTCTTTCTCTCCACTCACTCTTATTTTTCTCTGAGGCATCATTGAGATCAAGATCATTCCGTAAGACACTTCTCTTCTTTGGAGTAGGGAGTGGCGTCTCTTCAGGTGTTCGATTTGGTTCAAGATCCCATTCAAAATACGATCAAATTCCCCGCTTTTTGATCGTCATTCTGTGGCACTCTCTTTGGTTCTCTTGAAAAAGACGAAAGTGGAGTGGCGATCAAATACTCAAATCAGGTCAAGATCATTTGCTGGACAAATTACACTGAAATGCGTGGGAATCGCTCTTTGTCGCTGACTTTTGCAGCTTTCTCACACATTGAATGTTTGAAAGAATGGGAATTCCCACAAGAGAAAGAGAGATTCTAAAAGCGAATATACACAGAATGTTTGTCAACACTTTCTCTCTTGGTTTTGGAGGGGAAACATATCCCTGTGGAGGGATCAATCTTCTCGCAGCCAAAGGTGCATCCGGAAAGAGCCTCCTTCCATCTCTCGGTTGTTCCACATAATTGTTGTTCCGTAATGAATCCAAGCCTTGCACTCTCACTCTTTGGATGGAAAATATTTCATATTATTTTCCACTCATTTGTCTCTCCCATTCAATGTTTCCGCTTTCGAACTTTAACCAATTTCCAAACATTTTCCGCACAAATAAAATAAAGAGATTTTCAACAATAAACTAAATTGAGAAGAGCGGCGCTCACCCCTCTCTCTCTCTCTCTCTCTCTCATCCGTCGTCGCGGGAAAAGGAACAAAGGGGGTGGGAGACACGTTATAACGTTGTTCCTCGCCAACGTAACGACATTTTGTACGACCCCATTTTCCCCGAAAGTCGTAATAATTTCATGAAAAACGCAGCAAAGCCAACTGCGAGAGCTTTTTTTTTTTTTTGGAGCGGAGATGATGGAAAGAAGAAGAAAAGCGGTGGAGAGGAAAGGCGCTGGGTGGTGGTTGGCGAGCACTGGTAATGTGCCAGTAAAAGGTATTTTAACGCTGGAATTCCTCCTGTCCCTGTCCTCTCTCCTTTCCACAGCTACTCCTCCTCTGCCACTCTACTGCTGCTGCTGCTGCTGCTGCTGCTGCTGCTGCTGCTGATGCTGATGCTGCTGCTGCTGATGCTGGAAAATGAGTCGAAGGGGAAGGAAGAGCAGCAAAATGAGTCCAAGGAGGGGCAAGGAGCTCTCCTCTTTGTCATGAAAAATAACTTCGCTTCGTTGAAATGACAGTCACGATTCTGCTGATTTTTTTCTCGCTCGTTCGTTCTTTTTTTGGGCGAAACTTTTGCCTTGTCTGCGCTTTTTTTTCGTTTCGTTTCGTTTCGTCTCGTTTCTTTATGATTTCCATTCTTCATGCTAGATTTCCTTCGTGTTGTGTTGGACAGTGTAACAGACTTATTCGCGGACGAGCACGAAGGATGAGGATATGGCGGACGGATGCTGACTAAATGAAAGATGATGAATTTATTAAATTCCCCTGTCCGCCCCATGGGACGGCTGCCACGGGATGGATGACGAGCGCCAGCAGAGCATGGCAGTGTCTAAGCAACGGAGAGCGAGCGGCATGGGTACAAAAATTGCTGTAACAAGGGGATGTGGGATGTCATTTGGCTGCCAAAAAAAACAACGTAGGAAACACGAAAAATATTGAGGCAGGATCGGATGACAACTCTACCTTCAGGTCTCAAATGGGGAGCCAAATAAGAATGGAACACATGTTGGAAATCATTTATGTTATGATCCCACTCTTGGCTTTATGTTTCATTCAGGAATAAGCAGGGAAGCATCTACCCCTGCCATTATCATTCTTTTGTCTCTTGATTTCTCTCTTAAAGGCTATTCTCTTGCTTCATTATCCATTCTGCTCCCCATTCACATTCTCTTACGTGTGACTATACTCTCTCGCAAGAATTACGACTTCAAGATTGACAAACTTTGTTCCGAAAAGTATTCTCAAAAGCCCCACGCTCAATTCCAGGATTCCTGGAAGAAGGCGAACCCGAAGGCAACTTTCGCTGTCGTCTCGTTTGTGTGTTCTTTCCAAATTCTTTTGCAACAACTTTGCAGAGAGGCACACAATTACAGGTGGAGGTGGCGCCTCCATTCTCCAGCCACCATTCCAATTTTTTTGTTGGTGGGTGCAACCTCTTGGTAAACTTCGGATGCTAATAAAGAATGTAAATGGAGCAAATTGCTTGGCCGAAAGGTGAAATTTCATAAATTTCATGAAAGGGAAACACACGCCGAAAGGCCCAAGGAAACAGTGAGAGAGCCCAGCAGCACCCGGGACCCGGGAGCAGCATCCAACAGAGGCATCTTTTGCCTAACTTTGGTCAAACAATCGTAAAAATTGCGCTGTGTCATTAATCTGAAGACCTACTGGGGGTGTGTCCCATTCCGCTCTCTCTCCTTGGGTGTAATCTGTGGGTGCCGCAGGGCCGACAGAAGTTTCCATATCCCCACACAAATCCCAATTGTTGGATGTTATAAAAGCGTTTAGCCTTAATTGTTGGACGCTGCTTCCTTCTATTTCCGCTCTCCTTTGGCCTCTGCTTTGAATACTTGAATACCCTTTTCGACCTGACAGACCATCGTCCATCACAACTGATTTATTCCATGGATTTCAGTTACTTCCTCTCATTCTCTATGGTGCCCACAGATATCGCTAGGCACTCTCCTCTCTTAGGGTATTCGCCGCTTCGTCTTGAGAACTCTCTGCGCTTCTTTTGTAAGCAAATTTTTTGTCTGGGCAGCGTTAAAGGTTATTGCTTTTGTTCAAACGATTTGTTTCTTGCCGGAGTTTTCTTTTGTTTCGATGCTCAAAACCATTTGACGCTCTGTCATCGTAAAAAATGCGAAAAAATCAAAACCCAAACTGGGCGACCGATGGCTGCTTTTGGTGGGGAAAACGCTTTTTTAATGACCGAAATATTAAAATAAAAGGTGAGACCCATTGGACCACCTTTTCCTCTCTTTTATTCCCAGCCATTCGGGTGGGAACCTTTTCTTTATGGAAGCCCGGATCTTATGACACTTTTCTTGGTGGCCCTAATGAAAAATTAAATTAATGAACGCACATTTGTGTGTCGTCGGGGTCTCATTTTGGGGGGCTAGAGGCGGAGGCAGGCTTGCCTTTTGGGGGCGCCCCAAATTAATTTGGCAATTGCAATAAAACTTTTTGCAGCAGCAGATTTGGGGCCATTATTTTTGCCTCTCTCAAGGATTGTGCCTAAGGACCATGTTCTGGTAATAACCAAAGCCATTAAATAAATTAGTCAAATTCCTTTCGATATTTGGGGCACTCTGCGCACCCAGCCCGCCTGAACTTCCTCAAAGGGTCCTTAAAGAGCGCCAGGCGAGAACAGATTGAATGCCACATAAATTTCCCGATGGTTTTGAGAGGCGGCGGCACTCGTGGAACGTGCAATAATTGCACTTTGACACGCGGCGGCCGGTCGGTCGGTCGGTCGGTCTTTCGGTCGCAGAATTTCAGGGTTGCAAAATGGGAGACAATGCAGTGATGTCCCCCCCGCTCAGCTCCTTGTCGACTGCAGTCTGCCGTCATCCTGTGTGCTGTGCAACCCTCCGAAGGACACTCTAATAAATCCTTGTCACAATATCCTTTTGTTTTGGGCAATCTTTTTTCACTTGAGCGAGAGGAACAGCAGCAACAGCAGCAACAGCAGCAGGGAGCAGGGAGCAGGCTACCGGGGACCATCATCCTTTTGCTGAATTTACAGCGTGGCAATAATTCAAAACACATTCGCCCGCTGAATGACAAGACAGAGAGAACGAGAAGGACAGGGGACAGACAGTGACAGCGATACAAAAAGGGAAGGGAGCGAGCAGCAACAGCAACAGCAGACATCCGCTGGCTCTTCAATGATTAAGGTCCTGTCGGCACGCACAATGCCAGATGCCATACGATACGTTGGAATACAGATATCATTGCTTGTGTCGTTTCACTCATAATTACTCGTATGAGGGAACGCTTATGAGGATCATTTTGCTCCCATTCGAGTTGGATTCAATCGGAGATTCAAGCACAGTTCCGGTTGCCCTCAGTCTTCAATCATTTCTGCGACTGTCTGCGATGGCCAATGAATGTTTCAAGATATGGCATAAAGATGCGACCGATCAAAGTCACATCAAAGAGAAGCACTCGCTCTTTGAATAGAATAAACGAGAGTCGAGGATGCAAACAAAACGAAACCATTCAAGGAATGCAATTGCTTGAATAGAAAACATAAATAGAAATGGGAATCCCGTATAGTTTGGCCGAAAGAAGCAAAGACAAAACGCAACCAACGTTGAGGGGCAAGTGGCAGGAAGATAGAAGAAAGGTTTAACAATATAAAATGCCACATTTCAGAGTTGACTTCCAGGCACCGGCCAGGCCACTTGCACTCCCATCTCCCATCTCTCATCTCTCTCACTCTCTCGCACTCACTTTCTCACACTCACTTTTGCTCTAGACAAGCGCATACTTTGGGGATACTTGAACTTTTTGTGTGTGTTTGTGCTGTCTGCCGCCTGCCGCCTGCCGCCTCTCACCCATCCGCTCTTACTCCTCCTTGTATCTTGTATCTTTAAGTGCACAAATATATATGTATCTATGCTGGTGTGTACTTATGCTTTGCTCGCCTCCTCAGCTGCTTTTGTGCTTAATTCCATTTTCATTTTCATTTGCAGACAACATTCAGAGAGATCTCTGGGAGAATACAGAAACAGGAGAGAACTTCCTTTTGGAGAGGGGCGGAGGGCGTTTTGTTTGAGTTTCCCCTAAAGGAAAACCTCCTGCTCCAGTGCCCCACACATTCCGGCCTCACACCCATGTAGCAGCAGCAGCAGCAGCAGCCTCCTGCAAAAAGGCAACTTCTATGTTTGTCTTCAAGGCAAACAGCAGCAGGCAGAGGCGGAGTTGGCATGTGGCAAGCTCCCATCAGAGCCCCTGCGAAATGGGTCAACACACAATTTAATTGCCAAAAAGAATATGAATTCAATTCAAACGAGAAACGAAAAAAACGAAAGATTCAAAGTGGATTGCAGTTCCATAGATCTTAAAAGGAGACCAAAGGATCTTTCATCGATCTGCTGCATATTCTGAGCTTTCAAATTAGTTCCCAAAGGTATTCTTGGGCCATCTTTTGGCTATCTGTTGGCCTTCTCGTACTTTAAGTAATTTTAAAATTAAAAACCAACAGCCTAAAACCGCACGTAAAATGATGATTGATTGTACGCGTACTCGCCACACGTTAGAAATTAAATTGTTTAACATAATTTGTGCTCATTGTTGTGCTTGTTCGCTCATCCGCAAAATTATGTCCAAAATGGTGCCCCGCGACCTGTGGATGGATCACCGTTTCCCCACACCTGATGATCGCATCGCTAGAGCCCGTGCCAGGTGCTCGGTGGTCGGTGTTCGGTGGCAAGTTGCCAGTCTCTGCCTGAATCCGGAAGTGGGCGAATCCCTCGTTCGTCCCTCGATTATTTGATGGTTTTATTTGCATGGTTTGTTAGAGATCTTTACGCTTGAGTGTCTCTACGTCATCCTCCCCACGGCACAGAGAGAACTTCTCGGAGAACAGAACCGAGATTTCTGTTCACATAAATAATTTATTAATAAAAACAACAACAAATGCACACACACACACACCAGTCTTATTGGCGGAGTTTGGAGATTATTTCGTGTTTTTATTTTATTTTTGTATTTTTCGTTGCTTTTTGTTTGTGCTTTTTGTTAATTGCGCTTTAAGGCCCAAGAGGCAATTTAATAATTATTATATGAAAGAAGGAGGAGGAGCAAAGGGGCAGTTGGAAGGCGGATTCATAAATAGTTGATGAATAGTCGAATGGATCGAATGATCGATCGCTGAAACGTTGAGTGTGGAGTGTGGAGATCTGAGCTGAGGCCTGACATCATGCAAGAACAACGATCTAAGGGGATATACAATATTCGCAAATAGAATCCAACACTTCAATTGTCTGTGGGAAATCATGAAAAGTTGAAGGGAAAGTCCCACCAGGAGAAATTTAAATATATTTATAAAATAAAAGGAAGAGTCCAACAAAACCTTCCTACAAAAATAAGTAAAAGACATGCAGACATAGCTAGATAGACCACAGAAGAATCCCCCTGGGGGTGAGTATACAGAAAAAGACATGTTTCCATGTCAGATTAATGGAGGATTTAACCCCAACAATCTCATGAACTTTCATTGGGATCTCTGTGATATCTTGTACACCTTCGTGTCTTATCTGCCCTCAGTCTTAGCCAGGCACCGGTATGAGCAAACAATCGAAAGCCAGAGTTTTGACATTGATAGGCTTGGAGTCTTGGAGCCAACACAAAGGCCGACCTCTACAATCCGCGCAGTTCAAAGAGCTCTCTGGGTGCCTTTGGTTTACCCAAAGTCAGGGGCAGAGGCTACAACAAATCTCCGTACAGATCTCAGATCTCCGAAATCTAAGAAAATTAAATGAGAAATGAGAGAGAGAGAGAAAAACCCACTGCTGCCGCAAGGCATCAACCTCACAAATCGCCACCGAACACACACAAAAATCTCCGACGGCTACGAGGTTTTTGTTTTGTGTTTTTTTTTTCGTTTTTGTATTTGGAAGTTTTTTGAACTCTGGAGGCGGAAGTGCCCTGCCACTTATGACTCACAATTTGATGGATATACAGATACGCAGATACAATTACGGCATACACAACTGCAGATACACATGTACAGCTTCAGGTACAAAGATTCAGATTCAAATGAAGCAAAGAGAGACAGAGGGAGAGATATTCATACGCGTGTGGGGAGTACATTTAGAGGAGTGCTACTCGAGGAGTAGTCCACAGCTACAGATATAGACACCGCCACAGATACACTTCTGCTGCTACCATCTGGCAGATACTTTCCGCAGCCCCTGTGTGGGCGTCCGGCCCATAGCACGCGTTGGTATTCCATAATTCCATATTCCAATATTGGGAATCGGAATCTCAAATTTAATTGAATGTCCCTCTCCCTCTTTTTTGGATATTTCTCTTGTCATAAATTCATTTTCAAGAGGCGCCCACACGCCCTTCAAAGGGGCAGCATGGGGCGCAGTGGGGTGTCGGAGGGGGCAGAGGCTGTGTCTGGCTGGAGGGGAGCAGTCACCAGGCATTGACTGACAATCGCATTTAAATGTCAGACAAACGAAAAACTATTTATAATTTCACACCTCGCTCATGATTCATGATGAAGGGGACCAGCTAGATCAATGTTTGGATCTTTTCAATAACTTTTTTTCCATTTCTGAAAACCCTAAGAAGCTCGGCAAAAAGTAGGCCCTGTGCCTCTTGATTTATTCTCTGACTAAGTTTTGATTTGAGTCTCATTTGATTTCTCGAACGAAGATGAAATCTGTTTATCAATTTGTTGTAAGAAAAATCGCTGAGATTTCCCCCCGCGCGCACTCGCACAAGAAAACGAATGAAATGTCTTCTGCCAGTGAGATGAGCGAGATGTCGGTGGCAATTTTAGTGGGCGCTGTGGCAATCCTTCTGGGCGTGGCTCTATATATCATTGTTAAACGTCGGCGGCGTCTCAACAGGTAAGTCCTCAAAAGCGCAAATACTTTTCTGACTCCTAAAGTCTGCGCCACAGTGCTCTGGTGCCCTATGCTAGACGCTCGCTGGTCCGTGTGAAGGTGCCGCGTCCGGAGCCCATTGAAACGGAGGACGAAAGGGAGACGCGTGAGTATCTGCAGGAGCGGGCACGCTTCATCCATCATCCGCCGGTGGATCTGGGCAACAATACGATGCCGCTGGAGTTTCAGGTCCAAATGAAGATCATCGTCCGTCTGCAAGCAATGTACCGTGATGGGTTGCTCTTCCCTCACCAACTGCCACGCCAACGCTGGGCGCGTCGCTAAGCGGTAAGTCGGTAATCCGTGCGGCATTTGGCATGTGGCATGCTTCGCATAAAATTCATAGTACGTATGATTACATGGCTATTTTGTGGCAACTAATATCCATTTAATTGCCACCAAAATGGGGTTCTTGCATGACAAAACAACATTAAGTGCGTGCCCCACAATCCCTGCCCTCCCAATCAACAATCGTCTATCGTTCCCTGATGAAGGGAGAGGGGGTGAAAGTAAGAGAGAGGATTGCTTGTCACACAAAATTAGCGTCCAAGTGGCATGAATCGAGGAGTAGGAAGAGTAGGGGGAAGAGATCCTGTGAGTGCCTCCTGGGAGCATCATTTATCAATGTATCAATTGTGCGGCAGCAAATCGCCATCCCGACAGTTTGACAACACAAAGAACAAAGCCATCAGAAAGGCACTCTGCCAGTGGCATGTGGCATACGGCAGGGGGCATAGCTCTAGGATGCGGCACACAGATATCTCTCCCTCTATCTCTCTCGGTCTCTTTCTGTGTGTACCACTCAATGGGGCAGAAACAGGCAAACACGACGAGGGTTGACACCGGAGACGGGCAGACAGCTTCCATGTTGATATCACATTTTACACAGATTTTCCGCCAGCACAGATTTTCCACCAGCAGCAGCGAGGGGATGCGCAAATGTGCGTTAGGGGGGTTCTGATAATTAGGGGTATGCTATGCCGCCCCCACTCAATGGCAGAGTGATGATTGTTGCAACAACAAGGGGAAAGTTGGGATTGGAAATTCCTGCTAGAAAATGTTTCTGTTGCAAATAATTATATCTCATAAATTATATCAAATTTAAGTAGTTAAAAAACGGGTAATCCATAGAATAAATATATTGGAATGAGGTGAAAAATCGTAGATTTGGGAAGCAATTAATAGGGTCTCGACTAGAGGCATTAAATGGGAATGATAGATTTTTCTTAATTGCTTCCCCTGTTCACTGTCCCTCACTCTCTTCGCTCTAGCATCTCCCTCTCAATCCGTTTCTACTCTCCCTTCCATCCTACTACAATTAATTTGCTGAAGATTTGTCGCTGCTGCTGCTGCTGCTGCTGCTGCTGCTAGACCATTAAATGTTATACAAACTGCAGACATGCAGGGGTCTGGTTCTCCCCTTTCAAAGTCAAATGATCTTCCCCCTCCACACACTATCTGAACATTCATTCATTTATTTGACATTTCAATGACATTTTATCACACTTCACTGTTACTGTTTTTGCTCGACTTCTACACACTTAATGGCTATTGCTATGGCTATGGCAACGGTACTTGAATAATTGATATTTCTTGTTGACTCTTTTACTCTTGCACACACTCTGGGCTGACTTTGCTGGCTGCTGTCGTTGTTAGTGTTGCTGCTGCTTTAGTTTTTGCAGTTCGTTGTTTAGGTTTTTTGTTATTGTTGGTTGCTCTGCATACACACTCCACACAGCGCACACACACACACACACATCGCACTAGAGATAAGAGGCCCTCGCATCGAGGTGGTGACTAAAGAGCATCTGGGGGAGGGGAGGCTGTTCAATCCACTATTCTCTTTTCTCTTTCCTACTCATTTCAATGCAGTTCGTGGGGCTGCACTTCGGAGCTCGCTCCGGTTCGCGTTCGGGTAACATTTTTGGGTTTCGTTTCGATTGCGATTTGCATGTCGTCGTCTCTCGCGCGACACGCGTTTCAGAGTTTATTAAATACCTCTCTCTCTCTCTCTCTCTCTCACACTCGCGCTATGGTTGCCCTTGGCTCATTGACTGACTGAACCAATGGTGGGGGCGGGGGCGGTGGCGGTGGCAGGGGGGAATAAATGGATGAAATGAGGTAATGACTGCAGGCGGACTGAAGGCAGGCGCGTGTTAATGTTTGGTCTTCAATTTGGCTTCGATTATTCGGGGGGCGGTGGGTGGCTGGCTGGCTGGCTGGCCGACGGGGGTTACCTTTGAGTCAATATTTACTCAAAATACAAATAACGAGTACCCGAGAGTTAAGTACTCGTACGCATACGAGTGCCACACACCGAAGGTCGCCTCCATGGCCCTGAAGGCCTCAAACGAGGCATGAATTTTGAGACAAAGTTTACGGATTGGGATTAAACAGCAATCGAGTCAGTCGATTGAGGTGCGATTCTTCTACAGAAAAGGAAAGAGAGAGAGAGGAGGGCACTCCACAAGGTGTTCTCTTTAGTATTTAATAAACACTTTGAAAATTGTTTTTAAAGTATTTTAAATATCAAATTTTAGATGGTAATATTCCAAGAATTACCCAAAAGCAAATGACTAGATTTAAAGGGTATCAAATTCAGTGATTCACGAAATCTATCCCTTAATTTTATACTCTTTTTCTACACTTCCAACTTAGACATGGTCGAGAACAACACTCATCGATACGGGACACACACAAAATCTCATAAAAATAAACATACAAAAATCTCATAAAATGCCTTTTGACACTTTCAGACACCAAAATCCGACTGTTGACTGTCTCCCTCCCCCGCCTTATCTCTTTCTGGCTGCCTTTCACACTTATTCCTCTAGTTCTCTTTGCCTCGCTTTCCGCTCCGCCATCCGTTCCGTGGCTGTGGAGGTCCCTCTGGTGCCTAGGGCCTGGTTTGACGTTTGGCTGCTGCTGAAATGTCAGCAAAATTTTAACTGGCAATTTGCAACAGAGCGCGAACTTGTCTCTGCCCCACCCCACTGCCCCACCCACCTAGTTGCACACCCACTCGCCCTCTTTCCATCATAGTGTGCCTCGAATATCACTACGCACGCGTTTCCGAATGGGAATCCCCCATAATCCTCACCGCCGCCTGTCTGCCACACACATCTCTCTCGCTCTCTCTCTCTCTCTCTCTGTCGAGTCTCGTGTCTCTCACTGTTGTTATTGTTGTTCTCATGTTGCATGCTACGTGGCACAATATGTTGCCTACCTATCGCTTGTACGCTGCTCTATGCGCCTCCTCTCTGCCCCCTTCAGACGACCGCCTAGGCGCCTCTTCTGGGCCACCACTTGAGTTTTTGGCTTTGCTTTTGTTTCACTCTCTCGCTCCCTCTCCCTCCCAGTCCCCTTCTCTGACTGCGTGGCAAGTGTGGCAGGCATTTACGGGAATGGTGTCAAAATAATTTGGGTTGTCATTTGTTTCTCCTGCCACATCCCCTCCCCCCCATAACGCCCTTCAGCCGTTTTTTCCAGAAGGTAAGTGTTTTTTGTTTTGTTTTGTTTTGTTTTGGTCAGCGAAAAGGCAGAGGACGTGTGGCACTAGGAGGGAGTGTTAGGAGTGGGGCAAGAAGAGGTCAAGGGGGCATATGGCCTTTAATATTTTCTTTCTGAATTACCAATTTGGAAAAATTCGAATAAAGAATCGAAGGAAAAATGGAGTAGGGTGAAGGAGAACGAGTAGAGGAGGGGAAGGTCCTTGCACCTTATTATGTATATTTATATTTTCAATTGAAATCAAGGTTTTCCTCGTTTTTATGTTATTTTGTTTTCCTTTTTTCAACATTCAAGGGACTGTCGGTGATTTTTGCGGCTATCTTTGTTCTTTTGTTTGTTGTAGTTTTCCTCTGTGATTTTTTGCATCCTCATAAATCATTTTTTAGATGAAAACAATCCTCTGATTGATGTTCCATCGAATGAATCGCTTAAATGTCACTTTGGAGACACGAGATAAAAAACGAAACGAGCCAAGAGGCAATCATCTCAGAGACCCAAGGAATCTCCCTATGCCCCAAGTCGGTTTCGCCCTCGGAGGGGGGAACCCTCCCTGACTCTCCTTGGACTCAACGCCCAAAACATCATCATCATCATCATGCTCATCGTTTTCCCTTTGTTTGTTTGCTAATAGCTTGTTAGCCATTTCAAAAACAATTTTCTTACTTACAAATTCCAACAGCAAAAACAGGGCACAGGACACAGGGAACACAGAGGGAACAACAACACAGGCATTAGACGACAGCAACATGTGTAGACCATAACTTTCACTCCTACAACCTCCATCCCCCTTGCATCCTCTCTCTCTCTCTCGCTCTCTCTCGCTCTTTGCTCTGTCATAATTCAAAGAACAAAGAGCAGAGTGAAAAAAAGAAGAGCTTTGCCGTGACAATAGGGATACCCTTTAGGGAGTGATGAAGAGTGTAAAACTCTTCCTTATGCGGGGAGTATTTGTTATGAAGAAAGAAAATCCACAGAGAATCGGAATCACTGGGAACTTGTTTTATTTTTTGTGAAGTCTGAGACCAAAGGATATTTCGTTTGGAATCTGCCCTGGAAATCTTCTTCCGGAAATGCGTTTACTTGTAGGATATATTATTGGATATATTTTCGGCCATGACGCTTCGTTTTCTACTATTTTGTTCAAGTGCCATATGGACCACAGATCGAAAACAAATCGTTGCTAAGGCATAAATTTGCAAGAATCCCATCATGCCCTTCTGCTAACGCACACACTCTGCCACAGAGAGGAACACTTCTTCGCCCAGTGAGAGAAAATTGTGGGAAATCAGCAAGGACTGCGATTGCAAGTTGCTAAAGGAGCTGTAGAAGTAGGAGGCACAGGCTGGAGGATGCAAGAGGCGGCAGGATAAGTGGCAGAAGGCAAACGGTGGGTGAAAAAGAGGCAAAGACTGAGGCAGGTTTTTGGGGCACACGCACACACACGCAAGCGGCGGCACATATTGACAGGTCGTGCCATAAATTTTCAGGTAACAAGCAACGCCCAACCCCAACCGCTCCACAGACCCTCGAAAACTTGTGCCCCAACGAAGGAAAAAAAAAGTTGCAAGAGAAATCGTAGGGAAAATATCATTCATACGACAGGTGGCAGTGGCACATCCAGAAAGGAAATGGGCAGGAAGGCATGGGACCGAGAGAAGGCTTTTACAGCTAGAAAATGAATAGGAGCTTAGAAGGAATGAAAGGAGGAAAAGTGATTAGATTCGAATAAGATATTACCAACAGAAGACTTGAAGAGAGAGGAAAATACACAGAAATAATGTCTATAAACAAATTAGGGATACACAAGGAAAACTATGGAAACAACATACAATTATTACTGATAATTAAGTTGTTAAATAAAAGTGGCAACAAATTATCATCAGGTCTAACAATGATCAATAAAGTAAGAGTATCCCAATAAAACCCAATAAAAGATTGTGCTATAAATGTGGTTCTCCCCTCTACATTTGCAATCATTCAAAGATCATTCCATGGATGGTTGGGAGGAGAATATCTCTTTGTTTCAAAATCATTTAGAGCTGGAATGAAAGAGCTTGGGCTTCTGGTAACTTTTCGGATTTATTATTTTGAGCTTCTTCTTTTAGTCTTTCCTTCTGCTATTTCTTGACTCATCTGGATCTATTGATCTCTATGCGTTTTATAATAAATATAGATTAAAAATTTGTTATCAATTAAGTAGAAAAACTCATTCAGATCTCCACCCATTCCCAGCCCCAATTTTGGGGTGTAAGTCTCCCTTATTACCATCGCTGTCAGTGTCCACAGTTTGTTGCATGCCCCCACGGCTTGCTGTTGCCTAATATATCATGACACAAAAGAAGGGGTTTCCCTCTGGTTCTGGAACCCCTCTGACTGGTTCCTCCCTCCACCATGCCCCATTTTTGGGGCTGTTCATTCTCTGCTCTGTTATAGTCTGTTCGCCCCTCCTGTTCCTGTTTCTGGTCCTGTTGTTGTTTTTCGACTGGAAAAGCCAGGCTGTTACACATTATCCTCGTCAGTCCTTCATGTTTTTGTTTTTTTTCTCCTCCCGCCCCCCTCCTTTACCCTCCACAAACTTTTGTCACAAGTTTTTGTCGCTTTGTGTTGCCTTTTGTTTTCGCTTTCAACCCTTTTATTGTTGTGCTTTTTTGAGTGGGTTGGGGGTGGAGGCTTGTGTTAATGGGAAATTAAAATTCACTTAACAAAAATCCAGCACTTGCAACATGCCACCACCACTCGCCACTTGCCACTTGCCACTTGCCACTTTAGTTTCTAAATATTAAATTTGAACATTTTCATTTCGTTTCAATTTTTTATTCAAATGCCACAAAATACTTGTTAAGAATTTATGGATGCCACAGACAGCATGGGGCATGGGGCATGGGGCATGCTCATGCAATTTGCATTCCTGGCGGAAGGATATTCCACATGCCACACAGTCGGGGAGGGGGGGCAAACCGAAAGGGGTTTGCCTGGTTAATAATAAATAAATAAAAGCAAAAACAATCAACCGGAAGGGATGCAAACGCTAAGCAACGAAGTGGCGAATACCCTGCAAGGAAAGACGAGAGACATTGGAGGGGATTCTCTTCAATTAACGATTGGGAAAAGTGGAAATTAATTTACTCTCAAAGATGTGAGCAAGAAAGATCGTCGATCTTTGGGTTACCTTGATCTGAAGGGTTTTCGTGCCCCTCGCATCACTCTTCGCAAGGAGAAGAGAACAGAGCAAGGGCATAGAAAGGAGAGGTAAAAGACAGAGACCAGAAATTTGGCGAGAGCTGAAGGAAAGAGATCATAGAAAGATCAAATCAAAGAGAGTGAATGGCAAACGGTAATGGAAATGCGCCACCATTTTCGTGATTGCTTCTTCATTTCCTTGGGGCCTTGCTTCGGAAATGCTTCTGCTGGCACTCTCGACCCTTCTGCTGGCACTCCCTTCTCCACATCTGCATCTTGGTTGCAAGAGCGAGAGAGAGAGAGAGATAGAGTTCTCTCCGACTCAGTGTGTTTGCTCGAATTGAAATCAATTAAAAATCAATCAACTCAAATGTACTGAAAAACAATTTTTAATTGAAAAGTGCAGACGAGTGGCCCAGGAAGAGAGAGGGAGAGCTGCCCCCAGGAGGCAGTAAGCACTCACCTGAAGAGACACACACACAGAGAGCGAGGCAGGAGAGGAGTGTTCCTGTGTCCTGCAGCTGAGTGCTTCCAGTGCCTGGGAGTTCAAGTGGCTTTCCAGACACACACACACACACACACACACACACACACACACACACACACACAGAGGGACACAACCGACAGACAGACAGAAGTGGAAAGTGCATGAATATTTTATGAAGATAAATAAGGATAAAAACTTCAAACGACCACGAAAAGGGGGTGGTGCGGTGCGGGGTGACCACAGCAGGACACTGGACAGCCAGGAGCTGGCTCTCCAGTCAAGTGCAATGGCATTTGGCATTTTGGTAGTTTTTTGCATTTTACAAAAAACCAATTGAAACAGAAATCAAAAAGTTCCACTTGCCGCTCACACGGAACTAGTTCCCCGCCCCTCTCTCTCTCTCTCTCTCTCTCTCTCACTCTCGCTGGAACCTCTTTGATTCACAGATTGAAAAGTTTTCACTTATCCCCGAACACACAAACACACAAACACGCAAGAGGCAGGAGAGGCAGCGGCAGCGGCAGCATATGGACCATGCAACCGCTAATGTTGCAAGCAGCAGAAGTTTCTACGGCAAACCCTGTAAACGATGGGCAGGGCGAGGGCTTTCATTTAGCACAACGATTCCCCAAAAGGGAAGATGTCCAAAGCGGAAGATACCCAAATTTAGCCACCAAAGAGGCGTTCCCCTCCTCCATTAATTCCCAGCCAAAATTTAAATATTCCACTACCAATTTCAATTATAAATATTTCCTGCTCCAAGCGGCAATCCCATTTTGCTGGGTATCCTTCGAGTCGCTAGCTTAAGGTCTCTCCGCAAAGGCTGCGCTTTTAATGAACTTTGTCTATGGCCATCGCCAATGCATTATGAGAGCTTCGAAAGCTCACAGCCGCCCCACGGCCAAACAGAATCGAAAGCAAACAAACAGCAGAACGGAATAACGGAATAACGGAGCAACGGAGGAACAAAACAAAACAAAAAATGCCAAACTCATTTCAAAGCTATTAGGAACAGTAGTGGGGTGGGGGTAATATAGTAGCAGCAGCCAGCAACAGCCACTCCTCGACGGCGGCGCTTGACCAAACGAAAGAATTCAAACAAAATAAATGAAGTTGTGCTCTTGGATTATTTTCACAGCACATCTACAGGATACTTAAGGAGGAGCACAGAAAGAGCTAAAGCCAAACGAGTGTCCATGTCGATTGGTTGTCAAAGAAAATGAAGTTCCGTGGAATACCCCGTGGATTTATTTGAATACTTTGCTTCTACGATCTGCGCGGAAGGTTTACTCATTTCACATTTTGGCATGCCTCCTGCTATTTTTCCCAACACTAAAAGGAGTTCCTCCTTTGAATCGCTCTTCTTTTTTATCCATCACCTCTCGCTTCTGGCCTCCTCCGCTCGACACTCGAACGTAATGTCGCATGTCATTAGAAATGTACTTTGAGCTGGGAGAGCAGCGAGCCCCCGAGGGGCAGTGCGGTGTAAAAAAGTGCGTACAGCAACCCACATACACATACACATACACATACGCTCTCTCCTCTCTCTCTCTCTTTCACTGTCGGTTACTCTTTTGGTTTCCGTTGTAGGCGGCTTTGGGTCATTAGGTGACGCCTGCCATCCATCCATTGGTGGCTAGGGGGGTTAGAGCGGGGGCACAAAACGTAATTAGTCGACGACGGAGACGATGACATCGAAACATGTAAAGTGGAGCGCTCCACTGACCCAACGAGAGCCATGGCCCACACTCCCACTCTCCCTCTCTCTTTCTGTCTCTCTCTCTCTCTATCCATCTCTCGCTTTAACTGGCCATTGCCTTCATTACCTTCTTTCCTTCGCTTTCCTCCCCCTTTTGTGCCCCTCTTTATGGCCATTGATGAGAGCCAAAGAGTCTTGGGCTACAAAAAGTTGGTAATTAGGATGTTTGTGCTGACAGAGAGACAGACAGACAGACAGACCGACAGAGCAGACAGAGCAGAGAGCAGGGAGTTAGAGACAGCGACCCAGGGCGAGCTGAGAGTATGGGGCGTGGGGTCTCTGGTTTAAGTTTTTGAGGGGGTAAGAAAATGGCCAAATGAAAGGCCAACGAAGGGGGTTTGAGGCAGCGAGAAGGCATTTGTAAATTGAGTTGACATCTCTCCTGCAAGTTAAGAACTTGTTTAATTAGATTTTATCATTATAATCAAGTCAAACAGTGGCGACACGCGACTTGAGACCTGTGTTGGGGGCGGCTCAGGCTCTTGTCCTTTGCCTTGCCCTTTGCTCTTTTGCGCTGCTGATTGTCCCCAGAGGATACACTTTAAAGAGTGCCCCTGGCCATTGGCCCTGGCTCAGAGATGGAAGATCTAATGAGATATTAAGTTATTCAAATAAAATATAAGTAAATCCCATCAACTGCTCATTAATTGCTCAATGCAAGTCCTTCACTGTCCAATGATTAAACCATTAATTAAATAATTATATTTAAGTGCTGAATAATTATTCTATTATCTATTTACTTAGGGCCAAAATTTCAAAAGCTAAAAACACACACTAACACAGGAGCAACAGAAGACACCACAACTGCCACAACTCTTTGTTATTCGAAGAGCCACAGAACTAAGGAACGAGAGATCCATCAAATCAAAAAAGAAGTCCAGCAGGAGATCCACAAAAACACGAAGAGATGAAGGAACATTCCAACAGCAAAGACTGCTCCACACTCCACTTGAGCAGCAGCCAGAGCTGCCACAAACAGACGAGCGAGGAGCAGCAGCCGCAGCCTGAGAGCCACACCTGTTGCACCAGTTTATCGGAGCGGCCAACAGCCGACTGACTAATTGTTGCCGTTCACGAGTTAAATTGTTTATTTACTTTTCGTTTGATGTAAAAATCCAATAACAAAGCATGAAAGAAAAGTACAAAAAATAATAAAAGCTCAAAATAAAAGCAAACAAAAAAATCCACGATTTCCAGCCTTACGACAGATTAGAGTTTAAGGACGGAAAGGAATCATTTCAGCCACGCTTCGCACATAATTTCGTTTGATTTCCAAATGATTTCCATCTCCATCGATGGGCTTTTCTTTCTCGAGTGGAATTTTGTATTTTATTACAGATTTTCTTCTCACCGATGGAAATCCTTTTCTAAATCCTTTTGGCTCCTCCAACCCACCGTTGGCCAATCAATTTCTGAGTGCCAGCAAATGTGCAACAATGTGACTTGAGCTGCTGCTGCTGCTGCTGCTGCGGCTGCTCCTTCTGTTGCACATTTGCAACTGTAAGTCGCTTGCCGCACACCCTCCCCTCCCCTCCCCTCCCCGCTCCATGTGGCAGCAAAGAGTGTTAACAATAAAAAACCAAAGTGGCGGTGGGGCAGCCAAAGAGAAGCACGTACTCCATTCCAAAACACTTTATTCTTCGACACAAAAAATCTCTATGGCAGAAGCTGTGGGGCAGGGTGGGGCGGACCGGGGGCGCCATTTCCATTTCCAATTCCGATTCCGATTGTGATGCCAAATCTTTTTTCCCCATTTAGAAACTCATAGAAATGTTGTATGTATTTTCGGGTGGGAGTGCGTTTAGTTCTCTTAAATAAATAATATGTGCAGAATGAAATATTCAGAGAGTGATTTGACCCACCCACTTGGGATGACCCACTCAACCACTGAACCACTCAACCAACCAACCAACCAACCCATCAACAATACAATGTCATTTATTATTCAACATTTTGTGGCGGTCTTTAAAAGCAACACAGGAGCGAGGCTCAGGTTGGAGATGGGCGGGATGGCACATCTTTAATTGAGAGATTGAAGCCCCACGGGGGTTCTATTTGTAGAGAAATTTCCACTGAATCGAACAAAGAAGAGCCTTGAATGTGGCATAGATACAGCTTGAAGGAGTGGATGGTAAGCTTCTCATTATATATTAAATATATCGTAGGTCTGGGAGTTTCTTTCAGTGCAGCAAGCAATCCTGCCAACCAGAATTGTGATGCGCTTCAATTACTCAAGCAGTCAATGCCACACAGAGAACAAGCTCTGCTGCTGCTGCTGCCGCTGCTACAACAACTTGCCACACAACAGAAAATGAAGAGCCAAGAGGCAGGAACATTGAACGCTGGAGTGGCAGAGTCGACAGAGAGGGGGCCCTGTGTACTTATTTTTAAACGTATTAAGGAAGCGACAGTCCTAAGGAGACAAGCAGCTTCCCCTCTCCCCTCTCCCACTCCACCGCTCACTCTCGGCAGCGTCTGGGGCCATTGAATAAATGATGCACCTGCAACGCAAAAGTCGCCTGGTGGCAGTGGAGATGGGGGGAGGAAATGGCAAGGCAGTGGCAAGAAGACGCAAATGATACCGACATTGAGTTGCCATATCCGTCTCCCGCATGCCACATGCGCCACAACGCAGGAGCGGGGATTGGCCCATGAAAATCTGTTGAATTTCTTCAATGTTGAATAATTGAATGTCGATAAAATATTAATAGACACCGATAACATATAAATGTACAATTAATAACTACTAATGCTTTATGACCAGACAAAACATGAGTCACACAGCAGGAGTAGGAGTGGAACCACTGCTCAGCCTCCTCCTAGTGGCGTTTGCTTTGTTATCCAAATGTGACAAAGACAATGAGAATCCTAAGAGATCGACGTTTGGTTAGGCTGGGGGCGTGCGGGTCAAAGTTTGAGCGGAAAGCAACGGAATTTCCAGCGTAACGAAAGTCAAAAGAAATGCAGGCTGGGGGCATGGGGCCAGAGATCGCACAGAGTGGACACTGAACATCTCTTTCACTCTTGTTGCCACGCGGGGCCAAGTTTTCATTCCGCTTAACAGATTTCGCCTAGCATTAGAGCCCTGCCACTGCCACTGCCACAGTCATTCCTTTTTCTTTGGCAAAAGTTTAGGTGCGCCCTTCAGTTCCCTACGCCTGCCTTTTGCGCTTTTTATTTTGTACTCCTTGTGGCTGCTGTTTCTGCTGCTGCATTCCAACTCCTGTCGAATCCGTAGCTGGACGCAAATTTATGACTGTCAAAAAAGCAGAAGGGGCACAAGGGGCACAAGGGGCACGGGCGCACGAGAAAACTTGAAGTCGGAAAAAAAGTGTTAAGAGTCGCTGGAGTTTCCACGGTTGCAGCATCCTGTAGCGTTTTTCCCATTTCCAAAAGCAGAAATTTTAAGCTTTGACACTTCTCCTGCTCTGCCACAAAAAAATGTTGCATAATTTATGGACAGGCCCCGCCCACGCCCGCGCCCACGCCGCCACCTTGCTACAGAAAACTGAGCTACAAAATTCGCAAAAGAACTCAAAGAACGAGTGGCATCAAATAAGCCTTCAGCTCCCGTGGAGTGTCCCGGAGTGTCCCCAAAGGATGCCGAAAACTCTTACTGGAAGGCAGAGAACTTCTTGATTGTTGGGTTCCCTTACCAACGTGTGGAATTTGTGTGCAAGGGAAGCATTTCTCCGTCAGTCGTTGTTTTTCCAGTAAAGAAAACTCTCCCATTAAGTACTTTAAGCCGGCAACTCCTGTAAATCGTTCGCCTGAAGCTCCTGTTCAGTGTGCGAAAAGCCGCTTTAGCTAACTCGATTCCAGTGTTTTCCGTGTCCCATCAGATCCATCAATTAACTCGAGACGACTCCCAGTCGGAGAGTCCACGAAAACCACAGAGGACAGGCAACAACAGCTGTCGATTCCTCTCAGGATACAAACCCAAAAGGGCCCAAAAAACACGCAGACAGGCGGACGGAGGGCAGGATCGTCAACGCATTGAAATCAAAGCCACAAAACCCATCAAGACAATTTTTAATGACGCCACGAACAGACGGAACCCGGAGAGCTATCATCCTCCGAATCCTCACTCCTCACTCCTCATTCCTCATTCCTCAATCCCCCAATTCCCCCAATCCCTAAATCCTCCTCAATCCTCCTCCTGTCTGCGGTTCCATCATTGTGGCAGTTGGACATGGGGCAGGGGGCAGGAGCCATGTCCCTTGTCGAATGAATACCAGTTTGTACCTCGGAAACATTTTTGAAAATGAAACAAATGCAAATTGTTGTCATTCAACGATGTCGCCGCACAAGAGAGACACGCCCCCCCGCTGTGTGCCCCGCCATTAATCCAGGCAACAAGAACAGAAGGAGGCACAGGAGCAGCGCGGCGGCAACAGCCATAAACCATGCGAGAGATATGTATGTAGATACGCAGAATACCCTTTAAATATTTGATGTTAAAA
Source organism: Drosophila subobscura (assembly GCF_008121235.1). Taxonomy (NCBI): domain Eukaryota; kingdom Metazoa; phylum Arthropoda; class Insecta; order Diptera; family Drosophilidae; genus Drosophila; species Drosophila subobscura. Next base: position 7,093,291 of record NC_048530.1, read on the forward strand.
TGGTGTTTTATTTTGAGAATTTTCTTGTAGATTTGTAGAGCGATTTCTTCATTTATTGCTGCATATGGGAATGCGACTGTTAAGAATCAAATTATTTGGATAATTTTCGTTATTTGTGCGCAGAATTGTCTGAACTATAAATTCCTTTATAGGAATAAAGTTTATAGAACTTTTCAAACCTTCGCCGAAATCTAGCATTTTCTTCATTTAGTTCGAGAATTTCTTCATCTAGAAATCGCTAAAATGTCAGCCTCATTTTACCATCATTTTAGACTCAACAGCTTTTCCGACTTTATTGCTTTGAAGAGTTTTCGGAACTTATTAGCAGAATTGTCTCATTAAGCAGTGCATTAAATATCAGCCTGCACATTGAACCTCGTTGGTCTCGTTAGTACTTTGATACCCTCTAATTCTGTGGCTATGATTGCGGAGTACAGCAACGGCAACGGCAACGGCAACGACAACGGGGACGCATGATTTTTGCGGTGTTTTGTGTGTATATTAATGCGGCTGCAAAAGTAGCTTTTAATTAGCATGTTGTCTGCGGCGGCAATTACCCTCCAGTATCCCCACCACCCAATGGAATATTCCCCTACCCCACAACTGACTCTGTCAGAGGCTTATCTTCTCCATGTTTTTGTGGGTTTTTCAATGGCTTTTTGGTTGACTGCTGCTGCTGCTTCTGCCACTCAGGTGGCATGCAACACACACACTCTCGCGGTGTACACGGGAGAATAGTTTTCGAGGGTTTCGCCCTACCTGATTAGCTCTCATTAGGAGCAGGGACGGAGGTGAGGCAGCCCGAACTGGCTTAAAGTGGCTTAGGGCCCCCAGGAGCCTCCCCAGAGATTGACTGCAAATAGGCTGAGATACAGAGATACATCGCTACACACACAGAGAGAGAGAGAGAGAGAGAGAGAGGCACACGGATACGTTCAACCATTGTAGCGCAGAGCTTCAAACTTTTGAGAGCAGGGCTTAAGCGATTGGCTTCGTTAGCGATTGAATGGCTGAATGGTTGAGCAGCTCAAAGAGTTTCCAAAATGCGGGGAACATTTAATGGAAACTCAAGGCGGTGCAGCACTCAAAAAGAGTGCGTAGAGTTATGCTAAACAAAACGTAGGAATAAAGACAAAACAGTGGAATAAAGCATATAAATATATTGTGATATTAAGTTGATCTCTAACCAAATTGAATTTCCCCTTAAATCATACAAGATAAGACGCTGAATCGAGAGTTATCAAAGCAGCAAGAGATATGTTCAATTTCTAACTTATATTCCAATATTTTAATAATATTTTATTTGGTTTTATTTTTGATATTTATATTTCCTTCGATTTACATTTAATATCCCTTTACCATTTGTCACGCTTGATGCAGCAGTGCGCCTCTATTCTGTAGTCTTGGGGACTTTAAGCAGACTACAGAAATGCTAAATATATTTATGTACATGCATATGTACATGTGTACTTTATATATTAGCTGTGGCACTCCCTTGCTGTCGCCTTTGCCTGCCGCCAATTGGATTCTCATTCCATGCCAATTAGACGGCACGCAGGCGCATGACACAAACTGCTCATAGATGAAGGAGGGAGGTTGGGAGGTTGGGAGTTTGGGCGAGGTTGCAGGTTGCAAGCTGCAAGCGTACTGCTAGTACTACGATTATTAGTGGCATAAAGTGTTGACTGCTTGTGGGGCTTGTGTTGTTTTTATTTCTGCTGCTGCACAGCACAGCACAGCACAGAAAACAAACTCGCACGATATTTTCCTTCATTATTATTTCTTGGCACGCGATCTGACAAGTTAGACGACTTTTTTTTCTCTTTGTTTTTAGCCGGGGTTTCTAGTTGTTTGGACTTTGGAGCTGTCGCCCATTGCGCCCATCGCCTTGGGCTGTCGTGTGCTTTTGTTGTTTTTGTTTTTGTTTTTCTCTCCCTCTCCTCTGATTTACATCGAATCGAGTCGAATGTTGTTGTTGTTGTTTCTGTGGCAGTGCCTTTTGTGCTGGGAGAGTGAGCTTTCCACTTACTTGAAGGCCCAGCACCAGTACCCGTTCTCCCCCACTTCTCCTTCTCCGTAGACGATGATGATGATGATGTCGCCTGATGTTGTATATATAGATTTAGAAATTATAGTAGTTGATGGCTTACTTGCAATTAGTTTGTGTAAAACACGAATCTTGCTGTTCCCTCTGTTGTAGATGTGGATTTCGCTGTGGCTGTTTCGAAAATGCCGTCGATTATATGAGGTCGATTCGTTCGTCGAGAAGCACACCTAACGATCTGTAAAAACAAACACCAATAGTTATTATGGGGGTTAAGATGGAATTCCATTCCATTATCGGAAACGGCAACCCCTTCCCCGCCCCATTGCAGCTGAATCATGATCGCTTATCAATCAATTAGTGCTCAATCGGAGCGTAAACCTATTTATCGTGCAACCCCACCAAAAGAATCAAAGAATAATAATCAAATAAAGCACCACCTTTATTGATTAGGCAATGCCCCCACCGCTGTGGGTGGGTTGCTGTCTTGGGGCCTTGGCTTATCGTACTTAGAACGTGATGTCCGAGGCGCTTTAATCGCCAGACGACGCAATGGATGGATGGATGGGTGGATGGCCCAAAAGATAAGCCATAACATGCGTGTTTTTGACCATCAAGCAAATGTTCTTATCAACTGCGGATTTTTCCATTCACAAAAGATTACAAATAAAGAAAGCCACGCAGACGGAACTAAGATCTCTAGGCCACAAAATGGAAACCGCAGATCTCTATGGCAGGAGATACCTACACCTACACACCAGTTGAATCCCCTAGCATCTAAGGCATGGCCTTGGGGCGTTTTAGCTCGAGTTAAGAGCCCTATTTTCACCCAACAACTTATCAGTCTACGCGTATGGAATCTTATCTCAGGGGGGGGCCGAAAAAGTGAAGTTGCAGACAGAGAAACAAACAAAAATCAAGTCAAAATAAGACGAGAAGAGCAGAAAGGTTGGAGGAGGGAGGCATGGAGCCCCAGACATTATATTTTCTGCTCCAAATACGCTTTTCACAATTTTCACACAGAGCTGCAGATGGCGATGGGAGAGACTTTTCATTTTTATTTTCATCTTTTTTGTTTTACTTTTTTTCTATATGTGAGCGCGATGCTTGTTAGCAGAGCGTGCATCCCATATGGGTGTACATATATCTGAATATATACAATCTAGATACATGTGGATGTATGGGCCAGCTGTCTGGCAGTCAGTCAGTGGAGCCACTGGGCCTCCACTCCACTGTACACTCGACTCCACACATTTCGCATTCGCATTCACATTCGTGTGGTGTGTGTTGTGTTGTGTTGTGTTTATTGTGTGTGTGTGTGTGAAAAAAGTGAAAATTGCATTTTCATTTTCTCGTTGTTTTCCTTTCTATTTTGTGTTGTTTTGTTTCTAATGCAGCTGCAAAAATTAATTCCCAAATTCGTATTCATAAAGTGGAGGAGAGCGAGCAGTGGGTGATTTTTTAGACGCTTTCTATTGGCTTTTCATAATGAAATTGTGCAACCGGAACAGTGCATATACACAGCATTCAGACAGAGAGTCATTAGATGCATTCTATAACATTCCATTCTGCAATATTGATTCACTTTTCACACTTCCCATGTCATTCCAGCCCATAACGCCACCATTCAATTACAGCATTAACAGATCATGAATGGTTGCATGTCCTGTTGCACTTTTCCCGCATCGGAATCTATTCCACTGCTCCATTATATTCCAATGCCATTTGTTCCCCCTTTATATAAACCAGTCCATCGCCACGCATCATAAATCGGATCGTAATTTCGCACTGAGTCTCCATCCCATATCCCCAGTGTCCCATTCTATTTCATTTTCACTCAAATTCATTCAATTGCATTCATTAGCATTATCCCTCCCTCGAACCATTGTTATGTGGCAATATCAATATATTTTTCTATATGATCCCTACATCATGATACACCGCTCTCCAACCCCTCTCCCTGCCCCACCATTCCCATCCATTTTCCCATCTTGTTGCATGGAAAATCGCATTGAAAAATGGAAAGTTTTTGCGTTAATTTTAAATGATTATTAACACGATTATCAACGGGAGGGCGGGCGGGCGGGTGTTTGCGTTTGTTCGTTTTTCTCGTTCATCGTTCATCGTTTATCGTTTTGTCCGTTGCAGTTTTTGTGGGTTATTTTTTTTTTTTCGGCTGGGTGAAAATCTATTTCCCTCCAGTGTTCGTATAGTCGATTATTTGTTGGTTGAGGGGGGGCGTCAGTGAAGGGGAAAACTCTGTTGAAAGCGATGACATCTAATTAATTTTCAATGCCCTGTGATGCCTGCCTCTGCCTGCCTGCCTGCCGCTCTCTGTGCTGCCTGCCTTTCTGTCGCTCTTTGGTGCTGCCACATGTGTGGGTTCGACATTTGCTGCAGTTTTAATTAAGTGTTTAATTAATGATGAGGCATTCAACATTCAACCGAATGGAGCACAAGCGTTAGTGATATGCAGGGGGGGGGGGAGGGGGGGGGCTGCAATTGAAACTGCAATTTCCATTGAATGCCACTGTCAAAAGCGGACTGCCAGGGGGAATGAAATGGAGGAGTTTTGGGTATTCTCTTAATTGAAGTGGGAGTCGGTCATTCCCACAGATACATACATATGTACATATGTGCACACATACAGATGCACGAGTATACGAGTCGCTAGAAAATGCAGTACATTTCCCACAAAAGCCACACAAAAGCGATCTCTAAACTGCATGAAAAACCACCGAATTCATCGATTTCCAAAATATTCTCATGACTCAAAGATCAAGAGTTCTGTCATGATTTCAGTTGTGGATGCATTCAATTCGTTCATTTATTCACTGAAAAGCATTCCTGCATTCGCTCCTCATTTGTCCCTCACTCTCGGCCCCTCCGCCCTTTTATTTTCCTGTAAAACATTATCGTTATCCCCCCCCCTTCTCCCACTCTCTATCTCTCTGTCCCCCACCATCTTGTTAGCTCATGTTTCATGCCCCTCGGCGGTGCATAAATCCCCCCAAAAATGCTGAAACTCAATAAAAAATATAAAAAAAATGGACTCCCTGATGTGATTCGTTGCCTTCCCTTCGTTCGACAATCCTTCGACTCTTTACTTATGCAATTACAGGCACATACACATATCCCCCCTGCCTGCCATACACCCAGCCCCCCTGGCCCTATTCCGTTCTCTGAGGAGGAAGAAACAGAAAACGCAATCGGAGGCTGTTTATCTTTTGAGTCCTTCCGTTCCGCCTTCCGTTCCGGGGACGTCCCCTAGGGATAAGGGGTGGGGCGTGATGAAGAGAAGGTCGTGTGGCCTTGCCCTAGTACCCAAGGACCCTCTTCTCTACCCACATGTGTGTGTGTGTGTGTGTGTCTCTGTGGCAGCATTTTTCATTTACATTTTCAATAATATTTCCTTGGCCTTGACTTTGGCCCTACGGGCTGATTGGGGTAAAGGGGAGAATGGGAAGGGCTGACTGTGTAAAAGAGGGGAAGGGTCGGGGTCTCATTGCCAAAACATTTATTTATTATGGCTCTTGGTAATCGTTTAAGGACGCAGTGAAAAGAGGACAACGAGGCAGCAGTGAAAACAAGTGGGGGGGAAACCAGAAAGAAAAGATGGCAAAAGAAGGGAAATTATTCAATGGTTCCAATGGGAGATTCATGGGCCATAGGGCAGTGAAGGATGAGGACGTGTGTCCATGCAAATAAAACAAAGGCAAAGCAAAAGGAAATCGAAATCTTTATGGCCCAGCGACACCTTTGGGATACCCTTCTTTTCATTTGAGGGAGTTTTATGGCCTCCATGTAAATAAGACTTAACTTTTAGCACTGGGATTTCAGCATGAAATAAATGGTTATAAATTGTCGCCACATTTCTGCGTTTACAGAAATATATTTTAATATTCCTGCCGTTTTCGTAGCCATTCTTCTTTTTTTAGTGTCTCTCCAGAACTCTTTCTAAAACCCAAACATAAACTTTGTGTTTCGCTTTCTGTTCTCTAAATCTCTCTTGGATTATCGCTCGATTTATGGATTTATTCATGGATCTATAAGCATTCTAACTTCCCCCCCAACTCTCTGTAATTATTGGGCTCTCAAATGTGGAGCAAAAATCTATGTGGCATGGGGCATGGGGCGCAGGCTGCGGCTTCGGCTTCGGCTTCAGGTTTTTCCAGAATCCAAAGAACCCGCGAAACCAGTTCCAGAAACCAAGAAACCAAGTCCAAGAAAACGGAAACCCAGCCAAACCCCCGACTGATGGATGGATGGATTGGGGCAGACACTTCTCTCGCCTCTCTTGGAGGCACAAACCGGTTCACAATCGCCTTTGGGCGGGCTACACGCTGGACTGGGTGTGGGGGCGTGGCAGTGGGGCAGCACATAATAAATGACAAAAATACAGAAACAAGAAATAAAAAAAGGAACAGAATTTCCTCTTTTGGCGATTTATCAAAGAGGCGACAAATCTCAAAAAGCCGAAGCCACATTTCTCACTCAATCCCCCAGTGGAGTCAGGACTCCACAGCTGACTCCTGGCAGCAGCAGCAGCGGCAGCAGCAGCAGTGGCAAACGGAAGGACAACAATCGGGTGACAAAAATGTGTCCGAATATCCAGCAAATGCAAAATTATTCATAAAATATATCTGCTGGTGGAGCAGCACAGAGAGCGAAGGATAGGCGTTGGGCAGGAGTACGGCAGCAGGCAGGTCTCTGGGGTGGACACATGTTTTGGGGCAGGCAGAATACAAACATAAAACACACAACAAATTATCGTTGAAAGTGTGTGTAGCTGGCCGGTCCAGCACCAGAGCTGACCCCGGGAACCCCAATACGAATCCGAATCCGAGTCCAAAATCCGAAATCCCTCCACCATTTGACGCCTGACGCCTGCGGTGTGTGGCCCATGCCCCACTGACCCTCTCTCACTCTCTCTCTCTCTCTCTCTCTCACTCTTTCCCCGTCTGTTTTGATAAGCCGCTTAGCTGTTTGGTGCAGCATAAATATGTGGAAAAAGAGATGAAAGGAGGAGGGTAACAAATAAGAAAGAGATGGGAATATGTCGAGAAGCAGAAGGAAACGATGGATAGGCCACAAGACATGGTAATGGCTGCAACCGATTCACAAATTATAATCGAAGAATAAATGTATTCAAGTAATTAAATTGAGCAAAAATTCACATTTCAAACCCTTCTCTTATCGATTTCCAACCTGCAATCGTTACCAAATATTGCCGGTGTGAATGTGTTATCGGTGCGTGCTTTTCCTACCGGTTTTCTCAGCAGGAAACTTTGGCGGAAATATCATCTAGCCCAAAAAATTGCAAATTGCATTTGTGGCGAGCCTTCTGCCTTCTGCTGCATGCCCCTCACCGCCGCTTGTCGCTTTTGACATTTCGCTAACGTGCAGCGGGGGCGGATTTTCACCGAAATAAAAGCAAAAAGCAACAAAAAAAAGAGACACGAGCGTGAGAGAGAGAGAGGATCAGAGGCAGCGTTGGAGGGAGGACGCGACTGTGTGGCCAAGTAGTGCCAAAAGTTGTTTGTTTGGGCCATAAATCTGTTGATGTTGTTGCTTTTCGTCTTGCCACAAACTCTGGGCTGTGCGGCAGGAGGCAAAGGATTGTGGCAGCAGCGTCATGACAGGGTGGGGATGGGGCAGGGGACGCCTGTTGCGGTTTTAAATTTTCTGTTTACATTTTGCATTTGGCCAAAAATCGAACTGACAAGCGGGTGGCATGAGACACGAGGCAGGGAGGGGAACGGGCCCATTGTTGGTTGCAAATGAAATGTTTTGCGCTCCCTCCCACCCCGCCCCTTACTGGGCCACTCTTCTTGCCACATTATTTGCAATGAAAAGTAAAAGTTTTCTGCTAAATTTGTTTGCTGCTGAAATATTTGTATCTTTAAGTTAAACTGAGCGCGAAAGATGATGGATGGCTGGCTAGCTGGTCGGAAAGAGCGAATGTCAAAGATGAAGAGCCCAAACAAGAGGCAAAAGGCAGACAAAGAAAAACGAACGGAGTTATGGGATACCCTAGGCCCTCCACATACAAATTTCGTTTGAAATGGACGCAACTGTGGCTGGCATCTCTCTTTTGCGTGTGCCTTTACAGGGCATCATCATTCATTGTGCAACTGAGACTAAAAGCCACCCATCCACCCACCCATTCGAACTCCCCCCCACTGCCAAAGAAGACAATGGAAACACACACACACACACACACACAGAGGCAGTTTTCGATGCAATAAAAAGCGAAAATCAAATGAAATTTGGTGCCTTCCAAAAATTAGAGCTAAAACTGAGCTCCAGACTCGCACATTTCCACATCCCAGAAAGATACCAAGACATCCGAGAGATACGAGTAAGATATGAATAGATATATTCACATATTCACTTTCGTATCGCGAGTGCATAAATTTTGACCAAAAAGCAAACGAAAGATTCGTTTTATGGGTCGCTGACCATTTGGCCTTTTGGGCCATTCATTTGTGTATTTGTATTTGTTTCTGTTTTTATTTTTGGTTTGGTAATTAAGTTTCAAACGCATTTGTTGTGGGGCACGTGTGTGTGGCATGTGGAGAAGCGGAGGCAGCCAATCGGTTGGCTGGGCTCTCGGGTCAGGGCTGGGTCTTCTCCGAGCAGCAGATCCGCTCAAGCGATAAGAAGAAACGATCTTGAAGATACTTATTTACAAAGAATCCAGCCACGAAATCCGTATCCAGAAGAGAGGACAGTGATATCCCATTCCCCTTCCACTGGGAAGCCTCTGTAGCTGGAGGAGTCTCCAATCCACTGCATTGCATAAGACCGAACACCGCACACTCATCCTCCACTCCTCTGCCTGCTCTTATCCCTCCCTCTACTACTACTTCTGCCTCCGACTCCGACGACGACATCGACGATGACAATTTTCATCGAAAGAAACAGAGACGATCGATTGTGTGGAAGCCAGACCCTGGGATCGCCATGGAATGAACGTTGGAATGTGGCAAGGGGAGCGGAAGGGGAAGGGTGAGCGAGCGATGGGGGAAGGTGGGAAAATACTAAGGAAATCATGAAATTTTATAACCGCCAATCGATGGGTTCATGCAATTTTCATTCGAGAAACTCGAGAGACCAAGAAGACAGAGACAGAGACAGAGAGTAACAGATGCGACGACACAGCGAGACAGAGAAAGAGAGAGAGAGAGAGAGAGAGAGAGAAAGAGGTAGAGGTAGATGGAGGGGAGCCACATTGTGGGTGCAGTGGGTGCCAGTGGTGCCGGTGGTGGCTGAGTGCCGGCATGAACGGGGGGGGGCTATGCGGCAAGAGGCCGGGCTGACAAGCGGCAGAGGATTGGCAGAGGTAGCGAAGGCATGGAAGCAGCGTGGGGCTGTGACAGACGGAGGGTGCAAGCGGTTAGGTGTGGGATGGTCATATTTTTTTTTCAAAGAAAAAGAAACGAAAATGCAGACAAGGAGAAGAGAAGATGGTGAAGCAAAGGAAGAGGGAGAGGGAGAGGCAGAGGCGTGCGCTCTTCAAAATGGTTTTGCTTCATTGCACAAAAAAGGTTGAAGCTCTCGGGTGCCCCCTATTCGCCCACTGTCACCCCTCACTCCGTCTCTCGCTCTCTGCCCCGCTCTCTGCCTTCTCGTATTTTTCCACTGTGTACTACTTCTGCCTCCTCTTCCTTCCACTCCAACGAATGTGCCTGCCGCCCCTGCTCTTCTGTTGCACTCTTCCTATCGATGACTCTTTGCTGCCACTAAATGAGGCATGAGCTCTCCAGCGGCTGCCTGCCTCTCGCTGTTGCCAGGGGAATATTCATGCTAAATTTATGCCAAGAGACTCTTTCCCTTCCCCTTCCCCTTCCCCTACACAACCTAAGCCCGTAGCCACATGGCGGAGAAATCCCTTTGCACAGGGTATTCCTCTAGTCGTTGCACTCTGCTGACACCTTCTTGAGGGGTGCTGGGGTTGGGGCGGCGGCATCTGCAGTCGTTGACAAATTGTTGGAGCCCAAAAATAAAACACAAAACGAAGTCGGGGCAGCATCCAAGTTCTGGGAGCACCGCGTCACCGATGGATTCGCGAGATGCAAAGAGTATTCGCCAATAAGCGAAATATGTCGATGACAATTGGAGGCTTAGCTGTGACAAGAGAGGGGGCGGCGGTGTGGCATGGTACAAATTGAAAGCAAAAACGGGGCCAAAAGCGTGGAAGCTGCAGGCAAAATAAAAATTGAGCAGAATATTTTGAATATTTTCACGTGCATTTGCATAAACGCGAGAGTTTTGCACACAGACAGTGAGAGAGAGGGAGAGAGAGATAGATAGGGAGCTTGCGGCACAGTGCCGTTGACAAGCCTTGGGGCGTAGTCGGGGCACCAGCAGCGGTGGCAGCAAAAAGCTTTTTTGGCAATTTGCCTTCAAATCGCTTCCTTTTTTTGTTGCCAAGTGGCGGCACCGCAAAACCACTCCTCCCCCACGCCTCCAGGATCTATTGCCACAGGATATGCAACGAGGAAACGAGGCAACGGTGGAAAGAGGCAGGAAACATGGGGCGGCATAGAGCAGCAGGAAAAGAGTCCACAAATTTTCACGTTAATAAACAAGAAAAAATGGGATAGGAGCTCTCCTCCACCCACCAACCACCAACCACCAATCTCTGCATGCAACTGCAACACCCGGCCGCCCCCTCTCAAGAAGGACGTACCTTGCACCATGCCTCGTTTATCTTCTTACGGGTTTTCCGACGGGTAACCGGTTCCAAAAACAGGCCTAAAAGTAGTCGCCCCCAGTGGAAGATGAGAGAAGAAGAGCCCAAATTGAAGTCCAGGAGGTAGCCTCCAACCTAGATTCTCAAATGATCCGTAGAAACCACAGGAGTTTTGTCCATATTAACATTAGAAAATAACCAACAATTGGATCTAACAAAATGCATTGATCTTTAGCTGTTGCAGAAGAGTTACAAACAACATGGAACATCTCTCGTGCTCTCTCACTCTCCATGAGGCTCTCTCTACTCTGTCCATCTGTTTCTTTTAAGAAGCTTTCTTTTCTTAGCTTTTCGTTGGCGTGACCCTGAATATGGTTTCATTTCTATGGCTACTCTTCCCTCTCTCCTTTACACACTGTAACGCTGCTTGTCAATGCTTTGAGTGAGGGAGGGGTGGAGTGCAGTGAGCGAGAGCGTAGATTAAACCAGGCCTCTCTTTCTGCCTCCCCCGCCGCTTTGTCATTCACTAGCTAACATTGCGCTGCGCTTCGACTTCAAACATTCGTCTTCGGCTTTGGCCTCGTCTGCGGCTGACCGAACACGCACTCGAACTCGAACACGCACGCATACGCATACAGACATGGCAACATGACGAAGAGGCAGCCAGCGCTAATGATCATTGCGCAGCAGTTAATCATCATTAGGCGGGCAAAACAACACATGGGTCGCTAGTTGATGTCGCTGTCTGAGCGTCCCACTCCACTGCACTGCACTCCATCCTCGTTCTCGCTCACTCAGGAAGAGCTGCAAACAGCTACAGAGGAACAGCAGATGGACAGTGGGAGCAGCAAGTAGCAGGAATTTCTATACGGGACAGACACACACAAACACACACACACATGAAAATAACAGCAATATCTCGCCCGCAGACGCCGCAACCGGAGTGAGCAGCGCAGCAACCGAGCAGCAGCAGACATGGGAACCGGTTCTTCGTTTGCATATTTGTTGTTATTATTCATTCTGCTGCTTTGTGCGCCTTCTGCTTCCTTCTATCTCTCTCTCTCGATCCACTGTCCTTCTATCACGATTTTCTTCTGCTTCTGCTGTCTTCTGGTTAAGCATTCATTTTATCGCTCTTTTTCACAGGAATCGATCGCCCGCTACCTATCCCTCTCTCTCTTTTGCTGGAAGTGCATCTTTACTTTTGGAATCCAAAAACATTTCCCGTATAGTAGTACACTTCCTAGTACATATGTACATACATACATATGTACATATTTACTCATTTTTTGTATTTAATCGTTTAATAATCAACAAATGGATTTGCAGATGAGTTTATTGATTCATTCACTCTGTGATCATACCATTCCATTTCCGAGTATGCATTATCATCAACACTTTTCTCATTTTCTTCCGTCTGTCTCTATTTCTTGTTAAAAATCTACCAAAATGCCAACAAAATAAAATATGCAACCAAAGAGCAAACACACAAAAGTCAACAAAATAAAAATGCAAAGAATAAACAACGGCAAAGCCTCACGATGCAGCCACGCCACCATTGCACCCCACTCTGTGCCACACCTCTCTGTCTCTGGGCAGCACATGCCCCATGCTCCCCATCACCACTTTTCCTATTACAAGAAAAAACCAACAAACAATTGGCGGACGAAGCATCTGAAAGAGTGGAGGGCGATGCGCACACACACACAACTTTTGTAGCACCAAATTATTCACACCTTCACTCCTTCCACCTGCCGTGCCCTAAGGTGGTGCAGTGCACTCCACTCCACACACTCCACGCCCACTCGAGACGCACACAATCTCCGCCCCTGCCCCTTCAGCCCAAAAAGCCGCAGCCACAAAACTCCGAAGGCGAAGCCCAAATCGCGCACTGAAACACCGCATTATTATTTTAATTACACGATGGAAAAAAAACACACACACAACAGCAGAGAGGGTGGGGCATGGCCATGCCACAAGAGCAACATCAGAGAGGGAGGGGCATGCCACAAGAGTGGAGTCGACCATAGAAATACCCTCCGAATCAATGTACATGGATGTACATATAACCCCAACGAGTGGAGTGGCAGTCGATCATTTTAATGGATTTTCGTGACTTTTTTGGTGTTTGAATGTTTGGCTCCCTGTGCTTATGCCACCAATACGAGCAGACACCCTTTCAACCACTTGTGGCGACGTACATTCATACATATGTATGTAGCTTCAGCTACGACACCAGCTTCACCTCTTCTTTGTAAGCCAAATGTGAGACTCCAAAACGCGAAGCAAACGGCAGCCGGGAGTGCACTCCAAACGACGGACAAAAAATGGCTATTGGTTCTTGCTGGGCTCTGCGTGTTGTTTGGTGGTGCTGGGCAGACGACACACGTGTTGCACAAACGTGCGGCATTACATTTTAGGGTAGCATTTTGGCGCAAAACAATTTGCATGAAATCTTCAGCTGAGAGGCACTCAAGGAAAAAACGGCGCACAAGATTGCTCTTAAGGATTTTATGTGCCCCAAAAATCTGCCTTAAGTCTGAACATATAGCAAAGGCTATAATAATGCTAAAATGCAGATAAATTTTGGATTTTTCATGTTAAATTTTCCTTAAATGTCTTCCTCTATTTGTTAAAAGATTTCTACCATTAAAATTAGTGGCCTTTTCAATTGAATTTCCGTCACATTTTTTGGCTCAACATTTCAGCAGCGGTAGTGGCTGGGGGATGCGGGTGGCAACTGTGTGATCACCGTGGCCCCAAGGTCTTTTATGGCTGAGCTTTAGCTTCAGTTTTCGGTTCTAATTCCCACAGAAAAGGGGCCCTCCACCATCCACAGATCCATCGTTAAGCAGTGTCACACAGAACCTAGCAAGAGGCATGATCAAGAGGCAACCAACAAAATTTGCTTCCGACCAAGCGTATACCCTGTGGAAAATCGAAAACAAACCTCAAAACCCTGTGAGGTATTGAATCTGTGATTGAGGAATTGAATCTTCTGAGAGATGAGAATAATGCTGGCCATCAATCGGCTCTTCGATTACCCTAAAAATATCCTAGAAGACTCGAAACATTTTTCCCCTCTTATTCGTCGTGCTGTTGTCGCTCTCCTCCCGCCACCACTCTGTTTCTTTTGCCCCTCTTCTTTTTTTTTTGGCATCTTTTCGTCTTGTGCCACGAAATTCTTCTCAATTGTCTTCTGCCGCGAGTGGTTTTTCGCTCGTTTTGGCTTGGAAATTATTTTATATTTAGCCTCTTTTTTCGCTGCTTCTGCTGTTGCTGCCTCACGAAACGCAGACATTTCGTGTGGCACGATGTGAAAAGTGGTAGAGCAGCAGCGCTGCCCCCTACTCTTCCCCCTCTATGAAGCGGCTGCGGCTGGGGCATGCAACTTAAATATAGAACTGCAAACGGGGTCTGCGGCGAATGCGAATACCAAGGGGCATGCCACACGCAAAGGCAGCAGCAGCAGCAGCAGCAACAGCTCTCAAAATACATACAATTGAGCGATGATTAAAAGCGAAAGAAAACGATAAACGAAAAATGATAAATCGATGAATTCATTCCAATTTATATCCGCTGTGGTGGAATCTGAATTGCATGCCACACTGTGCCTGCAACACTGTATGCAATTGATCTGAATGAACCCAAGAAAATAAATACAATAATTATATTTAATATTCAACAACGTTAGAAAACTGATGTATGTAAATTTCGCTTTTAACAGAACTTCTACTGCAATGGATTTTGTGTCATTTGCAATTAATTAGTTGCTAAAAAACACGCAAAAATTACAATTATCCTAGAGTTATTCTCAGCCTACTTTCCGAGAAAAAAAACGCAGAGCCTCGATTCGATTTTCTACGGCTGCTATGTACTATTTTAAACGATAAAAACCCGTCAAATCCTACAAACAAGACGGACAGGAAACAAAATTATTTAAATTCTCTCTTGATTTTTTCTGTTTGTTACTAAATTTTTTTCAAAATGGATACAGAATATAGTTTTACAGTAAAGCTCAGCGTCAATGGGGGGCCAGCGCGCACCCTCGAGCCGTACATCATGTATCGCATAGGCTACAGTAAGGAAAATGAATTTTTTGTTGACCACCAGGTGAGTGCACGCCTCCCTAGGCATCCTCATAAAGTTGCAAGCCCCAGTAGCAATAGCCGCTGTTCCCACTCCCTACTGTAGTGCATGGCAGAATTGCATGCTTATGCCTTTAAGATGCAAAATGGAGTGACACAAATAGCTGCAGTCCATGGCCTGATTAAGGTCAATGGCATGAATGTCATTCAGATTAATGTCGGCTTGGAGGATGCAGATGAGAATGGAAATGTACCTCTGCAGTTCGGGGAGGTTGGGGCATTGCTGCAGATCACGGAAGATCCACTAAATGTGCCTAATAAATTATTAATGTCATTGATGCAGCCCAGTTACTATATGAGCCACAAGCATGCAGGGATTTCCCTGCGCTTCTTTATTCTGTGGTCCTCTTTTGCAGATCAAAAATCCCTTTCCCAAGTACTCTGAGAATATTCCTGCTTCATCGGGGGTAATTCCACCGCGTTTACGCTACCGTTCCAAGTCCCTGACGACAAAGAGCCGCAAACGCGTTCGCAACTCTTCGGCCCCACCACAATGGGCAAAGCGCCGCTACTCTTCTAAGGAGTCTACATACATGGACGATCTTGAAGATGAGGAGCTGGAAAATATGGATGACTTGCTGAACATTTGGGGAGATTTCGACTTATAAGAGGATTAAAAAAGCTTAAAGACACAGTGGAAAAGAAAATCACAGAAGAAATATCAATAATCGTCAAGTATCGATCGATTTTGATCGATTATTGGTATATATTAAGCACATATCAAAGGAAACATAGCAATAATCGAATTACATTCCACAAATTACAAAAGATATTTCAATAATCGATAAGTAATCGATTAATTAGCCACATGATACAAAGAATACACAATCAATACATACAAGATCAATATCCAATTAAATCATTAAACCATTAATCATTTAGATTTGTCGATTATTGAAATACCCGATGAAGTAACAGAAAACAATATTCACATTGAAACACTGAATAACAGAACTTATCGATCGCAAAATGTTTTTCAAATCTTCTCTTACACTGCCACAAGGAAACACACATAAACGAAATATACCATATTTTGTAACTTGTAATCGATAAATAAACACTTTAATACACGAATAATCATTTCTTTTCATCGACTTATCCCGGCTAATAGCTGCGAAATATGCCATTCCAATTAACCCATTGACAGACACCACATCAACCCGCTTCCCCTCTTTGGAAATGTGTTGATTTTGCGTATATAACCAGACCGAAACCGAAAACCGAAACCATTTCTCCCTCTCGCATTCTGCTACCTTTCCCCTCCACGCCAAATTCTGCCTCCAATTACGCGACTCTGCAACAGACGGACGCGCCAGACGAATGCCAATTCATTTTGCGGATATGACACGAATCTATTCATCCAACAATCCATCCATCCATTCAACCATTTACCCACAACTTTTTTTCGGGTGAAATATGAGATGGGTGGGGACCCCATGCAGAGTAAGAGCGAGGGGAAAGGCGGTGTGGAGCTCATTAACGACAGCTACCTATCGAATATCATGCGAATATCATAATCATAATCCAATTTTTGTTTGCTATTTCAGCGGGAAAGGCAGGGGGCAATCAAATCAAAAGTACATCAAAAAATGGTTTTGATTTTTCTTTTTTGTGGCGATTTTAATTAGTGGATGGGATCACAATACAAGATAAATAGATCCCAGAAGAAGCCCCTAAGGGCTGGGCCGCACACGATTTGCACACCCACACACTTTCCCTTCAGTGGTGCCTGCTCCTCCGCCCTCTCCTCTCCCCGACAAACAATTCACATATCCATTCAATCATTCATTCAAATGCAAATCGAAATTGAAAGGAGAATCGAAATTGAACAGAGATAATATTAATAGATCTTTCTCTTTGCGACGGGTCTCGTATTTTGCAATTAGCACAGACAAAAGTTTAATTAAACAAAAGGGGTTGTCTTTCGATGAATAATCGATTTCATTCGATGGGAATCGAATTCGAAATGGGAAACAAGACGAAAATTCAGGGAAACCAGAGAATTCTTTAATGTTAAATCCTACAGGGTCTTCCCAATTGCTGTTTCCTATCCGCACCAGGAATAGCAGATCCAGGGAGCGGGAAGGAAATAATTGCAAATAAAAAGACTAAACTGAAAAGCAAACGAAAGGAAAACACGCAAAAAAAATAAAAAATTCACAGAAGAAGAAACAAAAAAATAAACCATAAACAAAAATTTGTGAAACCGTTATTATCATGTCGTGTCGTGGCCATCCTCTTTCCACCTCTACCACTTCGCACTCTTCGATTATGAAAGAAACATTTTGTAGCTGCAACCCCCTCCTTCTCCCACTGACAGACTCTATCTCTCTTGCTGGCCCTTTCTTTTTGTTTTTGACATCAGAAATCCATCGTTTTACCATTTAGTTTTTTTCGTTCTCCCTCTCTCTGTGTTTCCGTCTCTCTTTTTCATTAATCCAATTTGTTTTTGCTGCGGGAGCAAAGGGTGTGGGGTGTGCAAGGGGCAGGTGCTAATTCAATTAGCGGCTTATCGATATGCGCTCTCCGTCTATCGATTGCGCGACTTTGTCTATCGCTGGAACCTAACCCCCTCCCCCACAAAACGCAGCATCTTTCCCACTTTGTCGCGCTAAATGTTTTTACAAGAAATTAGAGCGTCGCGACGCGTCGCTGCCAGGCAGAAAGCGGTTATTCAGACCGGCAGAATTCCAGTAAACGACAGCGCAGACCATATACCCAACGAGAGCGAAAGGAAGGGAAAGCAGCGCAGCGCAGCGACGGAGAACAAGAAAAACAAAATACAAATTGAGATCCACTGCCGCTGGTGCTGCATTTAATTGCATTTCATTGCAGCCGCACTCTCTTAATTTTTGCACGAAACACAGTGACGGGGGAAAAGGGATCGTGATCCAATCAGTGGAGCACTTAAAGGGGGGCCCATACCGCTACGCCTGCGCAAAACAGAGAGAGCAACAGGATGCTAAATTTCCCACTCACCTTCTGATGTTGATGCTGTTCTGCTGCTTCGTTGTTCTGCTTTTAAAAAAGGCGAAAGAGACAGAGAGAGAGAGTGCTGCCAGCTGCGGCGCTGAGAGGATCAGGGCACTTCTGCTGGCGGCGGCGTCGCTGCCTTGTGCGTGTGTTTGTTTTTTTTTTCTCTGCTGTTTTCGCTTCTGATCCTCTGCTCTGCTCTTCTCTTGTGATGCTGCTTCTGTTATTGAATCCGGTTTTCGGATCTTTCTTTCAACTTGTTATTTCTATTTCTCTATCTCTCCTTTTCCTTTTCTCCTCAAGAGAGAAAAAACACTGCACTCGTAAAAAAAAACTGCACTTGGAATTTGTTTAGAAAAAAAAGAGAACACACATACAGCCCTACACAGGCACAGCACACACACGAACGCACGCAGAGAGGCAAAATAACCTACGCAAAGACGCGGCTCAGCAGAGAAAAACAAAACACGAAAGCGCCGCCAAAAAGGAGGAAACAGAGGACGCTGATGACGACGATGTTCCTGCTCTTGAGTCTCTCTGTCCTGCTCTGTTTAAATGTTTAAACAATTCATTTATTTACCACGGGCCCCGAAAAAGCGCGGAAGATGGGACGCAACGAGTCAAAAATACGCAAAACGGGTAAACGGCAAACGGTAAACGACGCGCGTGGACCCAACCGATTTAGTCAACGTTCGGGATTGTTGTGTCGAGCCGCTCGTAGCCGCTTAACACATGTTGCCTGCTGCCGAGCAGATTTGGTCGCTTCAAACGTATCGGTGTTTTCCCAGCATTTTGGTAGCATTACAAGCAAAGGCAAGCAAACGGCCGGCCGTTTCGTTTGTTTTTCGTGTTTGAATCGAACCACCAAGCGCAACCGTTGTGCGATGGGAATCGCCGGCAAATCTACCGCGTCAAGCATGTTCGAGCAAGCGACTTGCACAGCATGTTACGTTCGAACATGGAAATGGCCACCTGGCTTGCTGTAATTTCATGTGAGTTGGCTGGAAAAAGCTGAAAGCAGGTATATTAAATAAATTGCAATTTGTTTTTACTTTCGTTTTCGTAAAGCCATTAAAATACGTGCTATTTAGCTTTGTTAATGAAGTGTTGTCATGAAGTTTCTCGCATCGTCATAAAAATTGTTTAACAAGTATAAAAACATGGTTTTTAGGTAGAAGCTATACATTTCTGTTCTTACACAATAATTATGATACCATTTTGGAGGCTATAGGAGACACTTAGCCATAGTGTCGTTCTTCAATTATGTACTTGCTCCATTAAGCTCTTCTTGATTTAGCATTTTTACTCCAGCCTAGCCATGTTCGAGCCAGCACTGTCCCTGACCCGTTCAAGTCGTTCGCTGTTGCTCGGCCGGTCCGATGCTGACGAGCACGCCTGCGCGCCTGTCGAGCCGGGGCGCAACAGTTTGATTATGTTGCACCTCGAGCATGTCTGATGTTGTCTGTAGCAGTTGTTAAGTTAACATTTGGTTGCGCAGCGTCTAATCAATTAACCTCCATCTCTCTCCGTCAACTAACTAATCTGTTACATGCACACTCACTCTCTTCATCTCGCCCTCTCTCACTCTTTTTGTCGTTCTCATCTGTCTGATCAGCCTCCAGCTCGAACACTGTTCGATCGATGAACAACAGGTGTGCGAGTGCGAGCAGTAGGCTCGAGTTGGGGTGCGTGTGCGTTTGAAGCGAGCATTTGCATGCGTTGAATGTCGGCCTTCCCCTCCCTCGTCACCCTCTCGCTATCAAACACAAACTGCCCATGACTTTCAGTGTTTTCTTATGCCAGAGCGTCGGATTGGTGTGCAGTGTGGAGAGGGGGCGGTTAATTAAGCAGCTACTCATTTGCGTGCACTGCAAACCAATTGCCAGTCAAGTGGCTGGGAGGGGGCCGAGCGAGGCAGCTGACCTTGAACATCGACGTGTTGGCCCCCGCCGACCCCCGCTCAATGTCAAACCGTATTTAAAGTGGCTCGCTGAGTAGATGGGCGGTGGTGGGAGGGAAGTGTACTAAAAGGGTAAGGGGTGTTAACAATTACGCTTCTCAATGCAGATGCTTACAAATTTATGTATTTATGTACATATGTATGTGCATATGTATGTGCAACTTCAAATGTTTCCAAAGGTTATCCGATCTTCCCGCTGCGTCCTCTCCACTGCACTTCTCTCTCTCTCTCTGTCTGTCTCTGCCTGTGTGTCCAGCATCCTTATCGGCACTCTCCCAGCCTCTGGATTGACAGTTATAATTACTTTAATGATGATTTCAGCTTCAGTTGACTTGTGGTTTCCAGGGAGGGAAGAGGGACAAAGGCGAAAGCCGTGAGCGCGGCTGATGGGTGGGCGTGGGTGGCGGCGCCATTGTTTGTGGGCGCTTTAAATGCAATTATGCGCTGCATACTCTTCACGGGGCTTTCCCGCCCCAAAAGGACATTCGAGGGGTCTGTTCGCCAAAGGGTACCAATAGGGGTGAGGGCAGGAACAGGAGCTGAGGGGATTGGTGTCTGGCCGGAAAAATGAATTTAATTGCAATGCGATGGCGATTCGAATTAAGCCATATGCAAAAATCCAAAGGAAAGAAAATTGAGAGCCGATTATTGCGACTACGGAATGTCCTTCAATAGCAACAAAAAATAAATCCTTGAGCACCTAAGTTGTGTTTTTTGTTCTCCCTGCATAAGTCATCCCATCGCATTGATTGTTAATATTTGGTTGGATTAAAGCCAGAGCTAGGTTCATTTTGAATATCATTACTGTGGCATTCATGGATACTCAAAAACAGGACCACAAAAATGCATACCCCTTGTATACCCTTTCTGTCTGCCTGCCACATGAGGAGACTGGCAGCATCGATTGGCGGCACTGCAGCGCATTCAATTGAACATATTAATGCAAATTAACCCATTAATGGCTACCACCATGAAAGGAAAGAAAAGCAAGCAGCAGGACGTAAAATCTCTCTCGGGTCTCTGCGGTACACGAGTAATCTTAAGCAGCTGGGGAGCAGGTGCTCGTGGCCAAGATTTACCCACGAAAAACACACAAAATATAAATAATTCATTAAAGAATAGTATTGAATTAATGTAGGAAGGAACAGGGAGTATTAAATTATAGAAATTGGAACACTGGCTGTACGATTTCCACCAGACTCATACCGTGGAAGGTGTTTTAGTTTTCTTTACAATTTAGTTGGTGTCTGTAAACATCCATCAACAATTCTTACATACATACAATAAGTGCAATTTTCAATTGAAAATTAAATAATCAGCTTACAAAATTCATCATTATGCCCGGTACTCAAATAAAAAATTGGGTATATTGTATTTGTGGGGAAAAGTGGATGCACTGTTGTAACGCACAGGAGGCAACTTTTCCGACCCGTAAACAATATTTATTCCTGATCTGCATCATTAGCCGAGTCTATATCTGTCTGTTCGTCCGTCTGTCCCTCTTGTTTGTCGGCTAGTTCTCAGAGACTATAAAAGCTAGAGCAACCAAATTTTTGATTCACTCTGATTCGAGCAGTTTGCTTCTCTAGGGGAGGGGGGCGAGCTAGCAGAGCGTGTTATCGTGAGAAGTGATGAAGATGTAGATGACATACATATGTACATATGTATGTATGTAGAAAAAAAGATGTAAAATGTTAAATTTTAAAAAAAACACTAAGGTACAGATCTACTACTGAGTACCGGGTATAAACGTTGTGACGCGTAAGAAGCGTCGCACACGTCCATCCTCGTTTAATTTTTCCATCTATCCTTTACTTTCTTAGGCGAATGTGGAATGCATTTTGATGGTTAATTGGATCAAATGTTCTGCTTGAAGGCAGAACTTATTGCTTAATCAGGAGCCAGTCGGGAATAATGTGAGAGTCGTGTCAAGCACTTCCCCTTCACCTCCCCCGCCACCGCATTCCTTGGCATTATGCTAACAATTATTCAATTAAAAAATTGCATCCCTCGAGACATTACAATTATTTTAAACCCACTCTGACACAACGCCAACAAAAAAATGCGGAAAAAAACACCCCAAACTTTTGGCCAACAAGGCGTGGACGGAGGGGCCGTGTAGGCGTGGCTGACAACAATGTTGGCAGCTGCATGGCAGAAAACTTTGGAAACTTTTTAAGTGACTTCTAATAGCGAATTATGATGCAGCCCGAGGAGGTGTGGCCGTGGCGGGGCGGGGCGGGGCGGTTCGGAGGAGGATTCGAAGGTTCAGCCAAGAAAGCCAATTCTTGTGGCCATGGCCATGATGAGGGGGACGGAGGTGCAGGGTGCAGGGTGGAGTCGAGGCAAAAAGTTCACGCTTAAAACTTGACAACGATAACTTCATTGAGAAAGCAGTCAGGAGAAAGGGAAAACACACACAAACACACACATTCATGCAAAGAAAAAGACACGAAGAGAGCCCAAAAGCGAGAGAGAAAATTTGAAGAAAGTTAGGTTAAGGTTCTTCCTTCCTTCCGTTCTTCCTTCCTTCCGTTCTTCCTTCATTCACTTCTTCCTTCATTTCTTCCTACATTTCTTCCTACATTTCTTCCTTAATTTCTTCGTGTTTCTGCTGCCGCATGTTGCACGAGTGTGATTGTGCCGCGGATGTTGCTTCCATATAATGATATAATGACAGAGTGCACTCCGGAATTTTTGGGCATCAGGGGAGTCCTGTGGCTACTCAGTTCCTTAGACCATTCGCATGATCCAAACACAAGGAACGACAGCCGAGTATTGGCCTAGTATTTATCGCCAAAAGTCAACGGAAATTTATGTTCTGTCTTCTTGGGAAAATACGTCTCCAAGTGCTAGCGATAACTGAATGATTTCACAAGTTTTCTGTGGATTTCTGCATCTCTGAACGCATCCAAAATTTTCTACAACAGGGTACATCCCATTATTATCGTCATCATCATCATCTATCTATCTGTGGATGATGCTGCTCGGTTCTCATGCCCGACGAAAATTCCTTGGGGAAAGTTGCTCGTTTTAATGAATTATGCGTACATTGATAATAATTTCTTGGTTAGCTTCGTCTTCGTAGTTCTGGCTTCCAACACGGCGCAAGTTGATTTTTTGGCCAAAGCCCCTGCCCCTGCTCCTGCCCCTGCCCATGCACTTCCCCCCCTCCTCCATTCTGGCAAGCCATCAAAACGCCTGCAGGCAGAGCAACAGCAACAGCAACAGCAAGAGCAAGAGCGAGCGTGTTGCTGTCTGCACTAATATAAAACTTTTTTGCACTTTTAATAAGGCTGCGTTTATGATGACAGTGGCGGAAAAAGCAACAGCAACAACAACACCAGAAAGCGAGAGGAGGAAGAGTGGAGAAAGAGAAAGAAAAGGAAAAGCAAAAGCAAAAGTGTAGGGGGGCGAAGCTGAACATACCACACCACTTGCTTGGCATCATCTGCATATGACGACAAATGTCAAAAAGTCGAGAACTTTTCACCATCGAAAACCCAAGAGAAGGTGGAATGAGAAGAAAGTAAAAGCGTTGGAACGTGGGTAAAACTCTACACCCAGAGGAAGAGAGTGAAGTGAAAATAAGAGCAACAAATATAAAGATAAGACATCGATCGAGAAATGGAGAAAATTATATGAAGAATAACCACTTTTTGGCAGGTAATCTGTAACAAATGGAATCTCAACCAAATTAAAGCAAAAGTTTAAACAAAACGAGAAGGGACGTGTGAGACGCTTCTTACGCGTCACAACTTTTATACCCGGCACTCAGTACTACATCTGCAACTTAGCGGTTATTTGTCAAATTTTACATTTTTTCTTCATCTGTCATCTACATCAACAAGACTGCTCACGCCAACACGCTCCTTTAGCTCGCCACCCTCCCCTATAGACACACACTGCAGAGTCGCGGCAGAGGCAGCGGCAGAGGCAGAGGCAGAGACGTGTCAGGGGGAGAGGCCATAAACAGCGCTTAAGCAGGACGGGGTGGGTTTGGCCACTGATAAATTATTATCATTGCGGCTATAATAATGATCCAATCGGATCCCAATTTGGTGATCTGATAGATATGGTCATTCCCTAAGGAATGGCGTTTTTAGTTTTCTGCTATCTTCAAAATTGTAGATTTGGGAGGTTTTCGCCCTTTTGCGGAGGCGGAAGGGGGCGTGGCTCATTTTTGAAATACACTTGTAACAGTGTGAGCATACAGAAGTCTGGATGCAAAATTTGGTGGCTCTAGCTCTTATGGTCTCTGAGATCCAGGCGCTCATAAGGACGGACGGACGGACGGACGGACGGACGGACGGACGGACGGACAGACAGACATGGCTCAATCGACTCGGCTATTGATGCTGATCAAGAATATATATACTTTATGGGGTCGGAAACGTTTCCTTCTGTGCGTTACATACAACCGTTATCCGCACAAATACAATATACCCTATTTACTCTTCGAGTACCGGGTATAAAAAGTAATTTAAGGCAAAGAAGTTTATGGAGAAAAAACTCGGCTTCGTTTATTTTCATTAACAAATTTCTCATAAATCCACAATTAGGGATTCATTTCGTGTTTACACTGGGGAATAATGTTTTGTTTCCGTATGTTTTGGCTACCTATAGAGAACAAATCATTGCGGTCAGATCAGAGTTTCACAGGCAAATTGTTACCAGTCCTATGACTAATGGTCTCTCTTATACTCGTACATGTAAAGTCGAGGGAACTGCTCCTTTAAATACCCTCTGCACTTAATGTCTAATCTCAATTTAAGGCTCCTGCTTTAAGCTCCAAGGTTGTCTGGGGAGTAGAGTCTTGTTTACTGTTTAACACCTGATATAATGTGCACAAGTTCGTCATTGAAGGTCGAGTATTTGATATTCCTAATGATTCATAAAAATAAAGATAACATGTTAACTGAATGCCTGACAATCGTTTGCTCCCAAACATTTCTTATGGGAATTTCTGTTCGAGTACCTTTCGAAATAGCTTTAGAGCAGTCTTTAGCTCCTTCGATCATTATTTTCACTTTTGGTTGCCCTTTATTGTGGGGAATATGCAGTTAATTCCAGAGGATATTGCATCCTTTGATGTGTTCCTCCTCCTGCGCTTCCCTGCCACACTTTGAGAGGTGCGTTCCTGCTGCAGCAACCTCTTCTAATTGAGTTGTTTGCTCTCGTTGTTGGCTCCATGTTTGTTAAGGGCATTTAATTGCATTAAATTTGCCAGCAGATGGAAGCCGCATGGATTGGCATGGCTGGTGGCTTGCCACTTAAAGAGCCAAAACCAGGGGCAGCACGGAACAGAACAAGCCCAGAGGCAATCCAGAGAGAGTGAGAGAGTCAGAGGCAGAGTCAGAGTCAGTCAATGGTATTTTAATAGAGCCTAATGGGCATTTTAATTGCCTGGGAAGACCCCCACAAAATGGGTGGGGTGGTGCGGCAAGGGCGATAAAAGTCACACGAATTGTAGGCGTGGCGCACACCCACACCCACACACAGAGGGAGAGAGATAAAGAGAGAGAGAGAGAGAGCACAGGGCTTTATCTTTATGAATATCGCGACACTTTATGAAGGCCCCCGAAACGACAACGACGGCGATAAAAACCAAAAATACGTGTCCAGCCAGAGCTCCGTCTACGGAGAGCTGGAGCTGTGGGAGGAAATTACTGGGACTGGGGACAGGCGTGCAGGGAGGGTACAGTGTCACGTATCTGACAGATATGTCTCTCCAGATATATGCAGTACATACTCGTCCGTCCGTCCGTCCGTCTGTCCGTCTGTCCGTCCGACCGAGTGCCACACATGACTATGGCACTGTTTTCGGATCTGTTTTGGCTATCTGGGTCGCCGTACGAGTACGAGTGCGCATATTCCCTCGTGTCACCTCACAGCTTCTGTGTTCTGGTTCTTAATGATTTCTCCTTTTCTCTATCTCTATCGCTAACTCTCTTTCTGTTTGTTCTCTTTGTTCTTCTTGTTCTGGCATAATTGATTGACTGGCAGTGACCGCAAGGCGATTAGTAAAAGGTTTGACACACTTCAGAGCTCTCTGATTGATGGATTGAGAGAAAGAGAACGAGAGAGAGCGAGCGAGAGAGAGAGACTTCTTTGGCTTAGCGAAAGCTGAAATCGAGGTGGAGCGAAACGGTGGCTCTGGGTGAACCAGCTATTCCCATTAAATCTATGGCTGATCTGCACGATCTGACACTGTGTCCCCCGTCTCTGTCTTTCTCCCTCTACGCCCTGCCCAACGAGTCTATGAGTCTCGGCCGCTTGGGGGCCATCCTTTCAATGCGGCGGGGGCCGAGCCATGTTATACAACTTAATGGGCAGGCCGGCAGTCGGCAGCAACAAGTTGGATGTCATCATCGTCACCTTTAACAGCAGAAGCAGCCGCAGAGATAGAGTGGCAGGCACTGCCAACGGCCACTGCATCATGATCTGCAGCATCTGTTGCCCAACAGCATGGTGCATGGGGCATGAAGCAGGGGCGTACCAATAAAGGAAAGATCATGTAATGGCAACGAGTAGCGAGTTGCACAAGTATCGAGTAAAGGGAATGCAAAAAAAAGGGGGATATGGCGTGAGCAGAAACTGGTAAAAGAAACTCAGAAAAATCCAAGTAACGAGTAACGAGAGTCAGAATTGTGAGCACTACGCAATAGTTGAACCAAACTAGCGAGTAACTAGCAATAGTAACGAGTGCCTAGCAATGAGAAACAGAGAATAGGAGTTAACAAGAGAGAGACACACCAATTACTCGTCCTTTGTCATTTAATAAGTAACGAGTGACGAGTGCAGCGAATGAATCTTTATATTTGCTGCCATGAAACCTTCTTTGGAGGCCCCTGAGGCAGTCAACCACTGGGTCTTGTGTTGCTCTACGCCACTGCCCCACAAAATGCACACAGTAGCCGCCGTGTGGCAGCAACCAGTAGCGAGTGGCAAGTGGCAAGTAAGTGGGATGCTGATGCGGCAACTCTGTTTGCTGCAGACGACGACAATCATGATGATGATGATGATGAGGATCCCAGCGCAGGCCAGGAATGATGCAACCTGTTTCCTGATTTCATCATCCATTTAGCCCGCCACTCGCCATTCGCCATTCGCCCGGTGTTGGCCATCCCTTTTGGACCCATCCGAAAATGGTGTTGCTTAATTATAGATATTTGCTTTTGGCCAGTGACAAGAAGATCCGTCTGTCGCCTGCCTGCTGCCGTCAGCCGTCTCTATGTGGCGCCCTTTTGCCCTGGCGAAACCCCAGCGATGATTACACATGCTCTCCCACCTTTCCCTTCACCCAACCATAGACGGCATCTGTAGACAAAAGCTTAGAAGGCGACAAACGGAGTTGCATGCCACATGGTGGAAGGGAAGCGAGGGGCAGGGGAGCTCCCTTTTGTCGTGGAGTGTTAATGGGAAATTGAAAATCCATTTGCTGATTAATTTCTCGCCGAAAAGAAAAACAGCATCCAAAGCAAAAGAAAAAAACATTTACGTAAATGAACTTTTCCTTCTGCTGTTGGTTGTTGGTTGTTGGCTGCTGGATGCTGAATGCTGGATGCTCCATGCCTGATGCCAAAAAGAGTCGTCGCATGTAAAAGTTTTCCATTTTCCATTTTCGGTTGAGTTCAGTTTCCAGTTCAGTTCGTTGTTTGTTTTTGCTGCTTGTCGCAGCGCTCCCTCCGCTTTTGTTGGGATGCACCAACAAACAAACAAAAAAAGAAAAGAAAAAACCAAAAATGTGAAATGTTTTTTTGCAGTCTTCCAGTTTTATTCATGTCGAGACCGATGCCCGGGGGGCTTACTGCAGGGAGGATGCAGCCCAAGCAGATCTTCTGCAGAAAGGGGAAAAGTACATGCAGCAGCGCCCATCGGCTGATCCTCAATCCTCTCTGTGACTGCTCTTTGCCAGCAGTTTAAATGGCAGCCAGAGTATGCAGCATTCTGGGGATCAAAGTCTGCTCCGTCTGCCTAATCAACTGTCCAAATCGGTAGAGCTCCTGCCCCATCTGCCAGCACCCATCGCTCCGCTCCCTACATTGGGTTCTCGCATGCATTATTCAGTAGCTGGTCCTGCGTCCTGTGCGCCAGCTTGCAGCTTGATTCGAATTGTCTCCAGAAGTTGTCGGCAGCTTCAACTTTGCTTTTACTTTTGCTTTTGCTTTGCACCTTCTGTGACAGCCAGAGAGACGTCTCCAAAAACTTGGAATGAGCAAAGAAAATACAGGGGAAAAACAAATGCGACTACGATAAACTCTGTGCAGGAGGAGGAGGAGGAGGAGGCCAACACACACACACACACACACACACACACATAGAATAACGGAATCGTTCGCATATCTATGGGAGGGTCTCATCTCATCTCATCCCAATACGAAGAGCCAAGTCCAAGTCCAAGAGTCCTAGTCCTGTATGCAAAATGCAAAAGTTTCGCCAGTAAATCTTTGCAAGTGGCACATAAACTTTGGCAAAGAAACTTTTTTGTGCCACACCACCCACTCCCCGGCCCGCCGTGACAGTGCCCCGCCACTCCTGCCAGTACAAGAATCTACACAGAAAAAATGATACAGTGCCAAGGAAAGTTTCGCAAAGGCAAGGGCCCGGCCCCACCACTCACATAGGCCGCTGTGCACGTGAATTGTGATTTATGGCTTTGCAATGATCTATCTGATGGCAGGATAGCGCCAGGGAGGGGCAGTGCCACCTGGGAAAGCTGGAGTCGGCGGCCATCTGTCTTGGTTAGTATCGATCATCGATTGCCCAATAGTGAGTGAAGGACATGACATTGCATTCTACTTTTGCGGCAGCATTCGGCGGGGTCTTCTCTGTTCTTTTGATGCGTAGACGAATGCCAGGATCCTGTGATTCTTCCAACTGCTTGAGTGTCTCATTGAGTAATAATTTTAGCTTGCAGCTGCCTCCTCCATTAAGTGTTGCAGCTGCAGCACCAGCACACACAGTACAACGGTGTTGTAATTAAGCCAAAGCGAATGCCTCAAGTGGCGCGGCGACCCAATAGGGCCAAAGCATCGTCGCCGTCATCGGTTGCGCCACCATCACAGCCACAGCCTCACAGCCTCAGTCTCTTCCTCACACCCCTCTCTCTCTCTCTCTCTCTCTCTCTCTCTATGGCTCTCAAGGTCCACCACTGTCTGGCTGTCTGTCATTAAGTTTTTGGGGTCCGAGAGCTCTCGACAAATGAATGCCTAACGAGTGACAAGCAGCACAGGCAGAGGCAGAGGCAGGCAGGCATTCGGGCAGTCAGTCAGTCAGTCATCAGGCAAGATCTCAGCCCGAATGGAATCGAGTGGCGTTTTAACCCGAAAAGTGCATGGCTCTTACAAATAGGTGACCCCGACACACACACAGCACACAACACAATTGCAACAGATCATCATCAGCATCATCATCGTGATATATACACATCATCTGCGTTGTCGTCATCATCATTAGGCCTCGCGTCGCACAATCATATTTTTTGGGCGCTTATCTCCGGCTGCCGCATCAGCAATTTTGAACTAATTGTCGACACCTAAGCCGCAGCTGGGTGGCTGGGAACCCAAACATCCAAATATTTGGACCTGATTAAGCGCCGCGCTTCACAAAATTGTTTCGGAAGAGGTTTCCAGAGGCCGCCCCCTCCACAGCCAAAGTCCAATCAAATACTCTTGATTTCATGCAACTCTTTCTTTGGGCATTTCCCTCATGTACAGTGCTGCACGAAAGCAGCGAGTAATCTATCGAAATGTTTGGTTTTGTCGAGCCAAAAGTCAAGCGATTTTCTTCGCTTTTTTGGTACCAAAAAAATGGAAGAAGAATTATTGTATCCATGATTATCGTTTGGCACTTTGTCCTACAGTTTTCGTCGCGCACTGTCTGCCGCAGCCATTTGTCATGTGTCGACGGTGGCAGCTTCCTCAATTTGCCCCTGCTTGTTGCACCATTAACCATTCACAGAGATTGCCACACTGTTCCCCAATATTTTGCCGCATAGCCCCTTCCCCACCCCATGCCACACAGTGCCACCAAAAGCTGTAGCATAAATCGCTTTAGCCAAACATGAAGCGCGTTCGCATAATTTTCAATATCGCGCCAATAAAGAAGCAGCCAAGACATGGGATAAAACGGCATGGGCGGGCAGGGGGTAAAGGGTGGAAAAAGGGAGAATAAAGGGACGAGGGGAGCCGCCTGGGTTCTGGATGCTTGACAGGAATTATATTGAAAAATTGAAAAAAATAAATGTGAGCGCCCCACCCCATGCATTGCAGCTATACAGATTGCCATTAGCACCTTGCCACACCTGCCCCTGCCACATACTCCTGCCACATCTCTGGCTCCGCTCAGGTTGTAGATTTATGCGCCATATGGTAAGGGTTGTTGGGGGGAGGGGTAGGGGCAGGGAGGAGCAATATGCTAAAAATGTGTTTTTCCTCGCAATTTTTGCACGATTTTTCTGGCTGAGTCTTTGGCCACCGTATTTGCCTTTGCTCCTTTGCTACTTGCTGCATGCCACATGATCATATTTTTCTCGTATTTTTTTGTGCCCTCTCCTTCTCTCTGGTGTTTGCTGCTAAAAGCAATCAAAACTTTTTCATTTACAGCCGCCAAACGGAGCGGGGGCCAAATGGAATTCATTTACAATTTATATTTTATACATTTTTTGCTTCACAGAAATCAAGGTGGCAGGGAGGGGGCTGCTGCTGGAGGGGGGAGGGGGGCCAGAGGAATGGATTGCAAATGCATTAAAATTGAGTGAATCAAAGGGAGGAGACCTGCAGAGAGACAAATTTGTATTCCTGCTCGAAAAGCGTAACTGAAAGAACTTCTGCAGATGTGCAGAAGATTTATTATCACGTGCTCATTCTGATTACAAAATATCTATGAAAATCCTTTGGAAATACTCAGCTTTTTGATCTGCAAAACTCTTATCCTTCATCTCCTACAAGATCCTTTCGTTATCTGCGTTGCTTTGCACCACAAAATTAAATGAAAATCAAAATCAATGCATTGCGCGCTCGCTCGCTCTACCCTTATTTTGGTTGAATGACAACAACATCCCCTCAGTGCCCTCAAGCTCTCAATCAAAGTTGCTCTCAATCGAGGCATTCCTCCTCAATATCTACGAGCAAACTTTCCCCTGAAACTTGCCCTGGGGAGCCAGCCAGCCTTCCTCCCTCTGCTCCTCTCATGTTCTAAAGCTGCAACAAATTTATGTTTTCTCATACCCTTTCCGTGCGGGGTACTTGCAGCTCTATGACGCAGATGCTTCTGCTGAAATTTGATTACAATGTGCTTATAGCTCTGCGAAACTTTCCCTGAAGCGATCTTTGAGGGTATTCCAAGCTTCGTTTCGCACTTTCTGCGTTTTTTTTGTGCTTTACATGAAAGCCCTCCCCCTCGCTGCCCGGCAGTTCACGCTGCAATTTATGCGACCAGCCCGACAGTTGTGCAACCGCACAACCCACCAGCATCCACCCCCCACACACTGCTGGTAAGGCCCGCGGACTGCCAAACCAACTTCAAAATTCTCAATATAAACACATAAATCCTTTGGCACTGATACACACACAAACACACACAGAGAGAGAGTGTGCAGAGGGGGTGTGCCACAAAGGGTGGCAGGGGGTTTGTCTGGCCAACAACAAACAACAAGAAAAACTTGGTTCAGACATCCTCCATCCTCGAAGAGGAGAGACGCAGGAAATGGAAGGAGTCTGGTCTGGTCTGGTCTGCCGTTTGGGAGGTGGAAAGTGGCCGTTCAACAAAAATATTATTGGGGCGTCCTCCGTTTGCCCCTTGTGGGCGTGGCACCAGCAAAAGAGAGAGAGAGGAAGAGAAAGCGGCGAGAGGAGATAGAAAAAAGTTACACCTTTTGGGGAACATTTTTTGTTCTCGTTGTTGTTTGGCTGCAACTTTTCGCGGGCGGACGGGGGAAGGGACAGCAAAGGGCGGGGAACTGCACTTGGGCACTTCTCGATGTTGGACAAAAGTTGAATTATTGCAACAGGGGGGGTGAGGCAGCAGGAGCCCAGGAAGTGGGTGAGGCAGCAGGAGCCCAGGAGTGGGTGGGTGGCTGCCATGCATTATGGATTCCCAGACAACAAGCTGTTTGCACTTATATGGCTTAAGGTCGCCGTCGAAGCGCCAAGAGCACGAAACCAGGAAGCAGCACCAGAAAATTGGGACACACACAGAGAGAGCGAAGGAGAGTGGGAGAAGTGTCTTGAGGGGGGGTTAAACTAAAGATAGTTAGAGCTCTAGATATCCAGTTACTACAAACTGAATGATGTATGAAGTAGCTTGGGGAGCGCTCTACGGCAGCGATCAAGTCAAGTGCAGGACTGGGTAATGCAGCAGCGCCACTCGGTTGTTGACTCTTGCCTGACTATAACTCAATGGCGTAAGAGTTAGAGTTAGAGTTAGAGTCGGAGTTAGAGTGGATTAGTTGGACAACTAAAAATATAGCTAACCATCAGCATTGATTGTCGTTTGGCCTCTTTCCCAGCACCCCCCCTCTGCCAGTCTTGAGGCTTATTTGGAAGGTCGTTTACCACCTGCAGATATTCGTCACTCACTCTCGTTAATCTTCGCTGGCCTGTGGATGGTGTGTGCGGAGAGACAACCATTAGTTGGGGGCCGCTGGGCCCTAAAATAACTATATCGATGTGCATTTGTCCAGCTCTGCAACTGCTGTTGCTGCTGCTGCTGCTGCTGCTGTGTGGCCACTGGCACTGTCTGTGGCGGCACTAAATCAATGCTGGGGATTGTGTCTGCCCATTGTGTGCTGCCCCGCTGCGAGGCAGTTGCCGGCGGCAGGCACACCGCAACGCATTTCGCAATCCAACCAGAAAACCCCCAAAAGCGAAAATGCTTAGACAGGGGCAAGGGTTTGGGCGGGCAACGCTTACAATGTTGATTGTCGCACATCGAGTGTTGCCCCTGTGTGTTGCAGGAGGCAGCCAAATGCCGCTAGTGTTGTAATTGAAAGGGTCCGGCCCAGAGCCAACTCAAGCGCTAATTAGATGACATCGAACGCCACCTGAATGGAGCAGGATGGAGGCAGGCAGGCAGGCAGGCAGGCAGGCCGTCAGCCGAAACGGAAATAGAGAGAGAGAGAGAGAGAGAGAGAGCGAGAGAGAGCGAGAGAAAAACAACCCTTCAATATGGAGTCGAGTTGAGTTGAGTTCAGTTCGCCCGCTCCCGCCTTTGTCCATTTAATGGTTCAGCGCCTCTTTCGTCCCGTGTCCAGTCAGGGACGATGATGCACTGCTGGGTCGCGGATCGTCTTTAAAAATGCACATAATTAAAATTTATGAAGACATCTACATCGCGCTGCCCATGGGGGGTCACAGGACAGGGGACAATCAAATTAAATACCTGTAAAGGGAGACCAGGAGAGGGAGAAGGCGGCAGCCGAGCCGTGGGGTCACCGGAGGTGGCCTGAACACCGAACTGGAATGAAATTGTAATGGCAATTCGGACAGAAAGGACAACAGAAAAAATAAAGGAAACGAAACGAAAGCAAAGCAAAGGAAGGGAAAGAAAAACAGACAGGCAGAGCGAGAGCGAGAGCGAAAGAGAAATGATACAGCGCGGATTGGCATAGGAGAGGGAAAGAGGAGAAACTAAATTACCAGAGGGCTACCATGGGACAAAGTGGGTTTTTGCTTAACAAAAATGAATGGAGACATTTCCACAGAAGCGAGAGACGATCCTAATCAATAGGGATCCACGGCTGGAACTCTGTTTTCTTGAAGCCTTTATCCCTGCTCCATTTTGAAGATCATGAAAATCATAAAAAGTCTTTGCATGGAATCATGAATTATTTTATTTATATCTTTTTTTTTATGGCTAACATTTTTGCGATGATTAACAAATGAACGCGTAGAAACGGCGCACAAAACTTCGTGCCAATTCCATGGTGCAAGACCAGCGAGTGCCCCCGCACAAGGTCAAAGTAATTACAAGCAAACAAAGTTTGAGGCATGCTGCAGGGGGAGCTAGCTGGGGCAAAGGAGAGCCAAAGTGTGACCAGCAACAGACAGAACAAGATAGAAGATGGCCATTGCCGCGGAAACCCTATTAAGATGTGCGCCGTCCATTAAATGGAAGTGTATTAAGTGGCACAAAGCAAAAAGGCGGCCACAGGCCACGGGGCAGACAGTTCACACAGTTTCAGTGGCCTCTTTCCTTCCTTCGCCGCTGCTGCTGCTGCTGCTGCTGCTGGGCCAAACGGGCGCGTCTGCACTCCTGCCAGCGTTCCCCCATCTCGTTCTGGAACAGCAACATTTGATGGCAGGCCCCGATCAGGGGACGGATCTCATCGTGATCCTTGCGACGTTGATCAAGCTCCAGCTGCAGCTTCAGCTCCTGTCCACCGCTCAAGCGTGGCGACATCTCACAGGAAACTGTTTGTGTGGGCTGGGACCTTCTCAGCGGTTTCCATTCGTGCATTTTCTCAAACAGCAGCAGATAAGCTTCCGGATCATCTTCCGCGGACCTGCCCACAACTAAACTTTGCAGCCATTGCAGAAGCTTCCCCAGTGGCCCACTCTCTGGCTGTGGCTGTGGCCGCTGCAACTTCCGCTGCACATAAAGATCCATAAAGAAGTGGATCAGCTCGATGGTGACCTGGGTGTTGCCGTTCAGCAATGGCTGGACACGCAGCTCCAGCGGAATGCCCAGGCGACCGAGAGCCCGCTGCAAGATGTCATAATTCCGCTGCAGCATGGCCGGCGGACCCGCATCCCGCACGGCCTCCACATTGAAGGTGTTTGGGTGAATGCAGTGCAGGAGCCGGCACCAGGCGGCACCGCTACTCAGCTCCGACATGGAGCGGTAGTCGCTGTGCAGCATGACGTTGATCCATTTCAGCAGCTGCTTAGGATTCTTGGGATGTCCATGGGTTCCTGAAGGGCAGACAAGAGGAGCTAGAGGTGGCCTTTTTTACCGCAGAGCAGCGCTGTCTTACCTGGCATTTGGAAAGTGTTTGAGTTTTATTTACTCTGGAATTGTTTTTTGGTATTTGAGTCAAATGTTGCTGGGGGCTGCTGAGGTTCCTTGGGCAAATCTTTACTCTTAAAGACAATCAAAATTCAGTTAAGGCAGAGGCAGCATTAACTACCGAAGGATCAGCCGGTTTCCATTCAATATGTTAAGCTTCCCTTAATTTGAGTCCCCGGCTCTTCGAGCCCATTGGCCCATTATGTGCCACCATTCAGAAGGGGCACAACCCATGCCATGCCATGCCATGCCATAAATAACTGGAGCTTAAAGCATTATAAACCGCATCTGCATTGTGAGGGAGGGGGGGCACCTGCTGAGTCCTGCATCCACCCACTCGCTCCACTTTTAAGCCTGGGAAATCATTTAAAATTTTCCTCCTTGCTTCTCCCACTTTTTTTCACGCGCGAGCTTTTCGTCAAAAAATAAAGTTGCGCCTCGCCCCGCCCCTCCCATGCATTTATGCATGCGAATGAGTTTTGCAGTGCGGAAATGTTCACTGCTGTTGTGTGTGGCACGCGGCACGAGGCAGGAGGCAGGAGGCAGAAGCTGAGCCGTTCTCGGGAGCTGGCAGTGGGGCGTGCAGTGAGGCTTGGAGGTGGTGGCGATGGGGAAAAAAGCGAGAGAAAATGGCAAACAATGAAATGCATTGAAAATTGAAAATCAATGAACTGTTATAATAACTTGCCGCAGAGTCAGAAGCGAGCATCCAGCATTCACACATCTATCTGCCGCACACACACACACACAGACACACACACACACACAAAGACACACACTCACACACACAGAGAGAGACAGTGTGCGAGTGCGGCTGCGAAGGCATTCGAATGCAAAGGCAAACTTCAACTGCAAAAAACCAGAAAACTGCACTGCAAGAAAAAGGAGTTGAAGTCCAAAAGGAATGGGAAGCCTGCCTCCGAAAGATACCTACAGCTGAAGGGGGTTTTCCGGTCTAAATTATTGAGTTTTCTTCGCTTTTTCGAGTATTTTTGCTTCCGTTTTATGTAATTTTTAGCATATAAATCCCCCAAAATTCACCCCCAACAGATTCTGCAATTGGTTTAGTCAAGATAATTCCAATAAAACAATTTCGACATTCCCCATTTCTTGCTCTGTAGCATGCCCAGTGCCGCTGCCTTTATCCGTTTGCTCCTGGTCCGCACTGGCAACTCGTGCGTGCGGTTCTCTCTCTTCATTAAACATATGTAACGCGTTGGGTTAACAATCGTTGGAAGATGGCAGAGGGCGGACAGAGAGTGAGAGAGTGAGAGAGAGACACCAGTGGCCGGGTAGCGCGTACCGGGAACCGGGGACCACGCGTCAACTTGGAGTCGGATGCAGCGATTAAAAATTAAATGCCGTCGTATTAACAAACAGCCATTCCCCCCTGCTGCTGTCTGGTGTTCTTTTTTCACTCCATTTTGGGAAGCTGAAAAAATAAAAAAAATGTTAAAGGGAATGGGAATGGGAATGGGAGAGGAACACAAGAACAGAGCGCAAAAAAAATATGAAGAAAATAAAAGCTGAGCAGCCGCCACACGGACAATGGCTGATGGAGTGGCTTGTGGGTGCCAGGGCGGACACTGGACAGAGTGGGGGAAGTCCTTTGGTGCATGTAAAATGCATGAATCGCATGGGCGCCACGTGTGAAATTTATGCACATATGTTGACAGCACTTAAAGAGCAGAAACCTCGCCAGCAAAGAGCTACCAAAGATCTAGCCGGAACAAAGAAGATCAAATGGCCTCAAGAGTGGATGTGGATGTGGATGTCGAATGGACCTTCACTTCAATCTACAGCTGCTAACGCGGTGTGTATCAATTCGCGAATCAATTAGCATTGGCCAAAACTGGCTAATCATTCAATCACCATGACCCAAAGGGCCATCATTGGCCGCCCGCCCAGTCATGGTGCTGGAGCCACAAGAGCCGAATAATAATGAATAATTAACGCATAGACATCGAGGGACGCAGACACTCGCAGCTTGTGTGGGCTTCTAATGTGGGTCAATAGAAAATCTAGCGCCTGCACTCTCCCTCATTAGCAGCATCAATTTTCCTGCATTTTACTCGCACTGCCCTAACAAGCCTTAATTCTGAGGCAGCTCTCCTTCAGCATGGGGCCAGCAACTTCGATTGTTTGCACAGCCATTACCGGGCTCTGGTGTGGTGTGGTGTTGTAGTTGTTTTTTGGGTCCTTTTCCTTACTTCATTTTGACATCAATTTGTGCTTTAACTTGGAATTTGAGTTGACAGTTCATCGGGTGGACGCTACTACACTGAGTGGACTCCTGTCCGGCCGTAACTAGGTCTCTCCATTTGGTTCAATTAGCAGGCGCTGCTTGTGCTCATCGACCAGTCGACTAATTGGCAACTCCGCTCCACGGCCAGGCTGACTCTTGTGATGCCCTTTGATGGTCGAGCTCCCATAGAGTATATATTCTTGATCAATGGGATCATTGGAATCTCTTTATTTATATTTATATATTTACTGTATTGGAACACTTCAATATTCACCTCCAAGCGACTCCCTTCTTGTGTGGCCAATTGCCAATCACTTTCAATCAGTCACGAGCGATTGGGCTGTGAATCAGGGCTAAAACTAGCTGTACGAGGATGTTCCCCCCCCATAACCCTCTGCACTTCAAAGACAGAAAGGACACCCTGTGTCCGTGTCCGTGAGGATTCTTTGCATTCTGCTTTGCATTTCCTGTGGCACTGTCTGCGGTCAAATGGACACGGGGCTCTCCAGTCTCTCTGTCGCTTCGTGTCCTGCATACAAATGTGTGCCTCTCTCCCTCTGCCACATTTGGGTCCCTTTGCTCGCCTGCCACTCTCCGGTGCACCTGCAGCTGGAGACGTTGCCTTGTTCTGGCAAATAAAATGCAAACAATGCTTGTTTCATTTGCGTAATAAAATATTTATACAGGTATTTAGTTGGTCGCGAAAAAACGAGCAGAGCAAATGAAACAGGAAGAGCCGGAGCCAGCGGAGATGTGGCACAAGCAGGACCCAGAGAGAAGTGCCAGAAGCAGCAACCAGAGAGATGTGGCAGAAACGGAGCCTGCAATGTGGCAGAAGCAGCCACAGAAGTAAGATGTGCCAGGAATGGCTGGGGCTTGCTTTGCAAAAATTTAAAGCTTAAATTCAAGTCCGAGAAATTCAATATTTTATATTTATATATTTTTTTTTTAAACTATTAAATTTAATGCTTTCAGCTTCCAGCTTGTGCAATGAAGGAATTACAATGTCCAAATGCCTTAAAATCAAATGAATACAGAGCAACACAGAATGGGAGAGAGGCAGAGAGAGAGCGGAAAACAAAAAACGTCTAGACATCATTTCTCAGTGGGGTCAGACTCATCCTGTGAGTCCCTCCGCTGCCTGGACAACCAGGATAAATCTGCGCGTATTTTTGCTGCGATTTGCCATAGCTCATAAGGGCCAGAGACTCTAAGAGAAAGACAGAGAAATTGCACTCATTTATCATGTGGTGGGAGCCGGGCTTAACCGCCAGCCCACCAAATGCCAGTCAACAGTGCCGCCCCAAGAGGACACTGCAAGGGCTGGCTGATGCTCCCGATCCCTGATTCTCTTTCGGCTGCCGATTCGGTTAAATTCGACTTGCTAAAAGGTTCTCCGCTGCAAGCAAATTAAAGTGAACATTGGTGTTGGTACAGCTTGACAATCGTGCTGCGAAGATTTCTTACACTCTCTCCCTTACTCTCTTTCTCTTTCTCCTCTGACCCCTCAGCCAACGGACAGACTCTGCACTGCGAACGCAATAGACAGCGAGCTTGCATTGCTTGTCACACGCAAGAGCGAGAGAGCAATATCCCAGCAAGTCCCGTAGCCTAGAAGTTTGTGTACGTGCGCGTGTGTGTGTGGGTGTGTAAAGCCACTGGCGACGCGCGTCGCTCACGCCCTTCTGAGAGGGTAAAATTCTAAAAATAGAAAGCAGGTAGACAGAACTTTCATGCGAGTTTTGGCACAGCCCCAAGCTAACGACGAACCATATTCGGCTTGATGCATCATGTTACACACACTCGGTTTGTTATTAATGCAAAAATAATGGTGGAAAAGGTATGAGCAACTCAGATCTGATCGAAAATGGATCAACATATTGATGCGAATATCTTATTAATGTTGTGCATTTATGTCACTTCAAATATGAGTAGTTTGACGCAAACAATTACATGTAAATCTCTGTCGCAATGAGCATGTTGCACGAAAAAAAAGCCTAGGTTTTTAAAAGATACAATTATGAAGGCTGGCCGATATTTAAACATATTTATTGTATGTTTTTACATGGTCTTGAAAGACTTTGTGGACGAACTTCAACTCAAATTTCTTAAGCTGCAGTAGAAGAAAACATGACTAAGAAATACCAAGCAAATGAAAGAACTTTTGTTTAATTGAATAGGTTTTCACATTCAAAGTTCGTGAAACTAGATCGGAAAAGGACAAACTAGTTATTTTTCAATCAATTTGGATAAGATAAAACTATCGCTACATAATTACAAATGTGGAAATGTGATCTTATATCCGCATGTAGATTATGTAGAAAAAATGTAACATGTCAAATGTATAATTCGAAAATAAAATAATAAGGTACAGATATTCTGACTGAGTACCGGATTTACAAATTGTGACGCGTAAGAAGCGTCTCACCGCGGTCGACCTCTACGACATGTGTATGAATTGTTCTCATCCATAGACTAGTGACAAAAAAAAGTTGCATACTAAGCTTACATACACTAATATGTAGCGATATATCGGTTCAATAGGAATGCTCAAATATTGATACTGCCAGACTGCAGCAACGACAATTTGATTGAACAAAAATTATTTTCGAATTAATTGAAGGTACAGGTAAATAAATTACACACTCAGCAGATAATATTACAATTCTTCAAAGAAAACCAAGACTATCGATAGTAACCCGTGACTCAACTCGCAAGTGTACCAGTTCCGTTGCCCAAAAGTCATCAACGTGGCAACCCTGTCAACGCCGTTCAAAAAGCGCACATGTTTTTTGCTTTTTGCTTTGTAAGTCCCAGAAAAGGTAAAATACACAAATTTAAATCGCTTTGCTGATCCTGGTTTATTTATGTATTAATTTATTGCTTATTTGCAGGCAATCGGACTTCATATCAATGATGGATGAGCCCAAAAATGAAGTAATGTTGGACGAGAAGCTGCGCCGCTTGCCCATGGGCATTCTCGCCGGCCGCGAGGGAAAATTGAAAATACTTATAACCAATGTATGTGCAAGTGTGTTATTTTTGAGTGCAACCATTGTGTGAAATGTATTTGAATGTTTACTTTTATGTGCCATCCTTTATCAGGTGTTCAGCCCACTTCATTTTTGGTTCCAATTCGTTGAAAGCAACAACAAATACCTTCTGGAGGAACTGCACAGCAAGATGAGGTAAGTTGTCGTTGTGTATTCCCAGTCCTAGACAGCACCACCACGTTAGACATATGTACCTCTATTCATAGTGAGTTCTATGCCTGGCACCTGGCCCCAATAATTCCTGGGACCCTACTGCCTGGATCCATTTGTGCCGCCGCCTCAAAGTGGGTCGGCTGGCGGCGGGTGCGCATTCTTTCTGAGCCGCCGGACAATGCAACGCACGTTTCCGTCTTCTACTTGGACTATGGCTGTCAGGAGAGTATCGCATGCAAAGATCTAAGATTCTTGCCAAAAATGTTCACCGATATACCGGCCATGGCCGTTCGGGGCGCACTTTCGCGTGTCCATCCGCTGGAGTACATGTGGCCGGGCGAGGCAACGATGATGTTCCGTCAGAAAGTGATGTTCGGTGCGTCGTATGCCCAATTAATTGCAGAGGATCGGCAGGAGGCCATTTACTATGTGGAAATTTACCCAACCAAGAAGACTGGAGCTCTGTCAGTGAACAGTCTTTTGATTCAGAACAAGCTGGCGGGTAATGGAGCAGAGCTACAGTTTGCAAACCACTGTGACCTCCGCCTTTGCTACGTTCAGGAGCGTCTGCCCTCGTAAGTATTCCCCTTGAGACTCAATTGATCTATCTAGGGACTCTATCCCTCCCTCTCTCTGTCTCTCCTGTAGCTTTGAAATGCTCGAGACTGGTGCGTTTCCCATGGATGCGGATCGGGAGTTTCAGAAATATTTTAGAGGAATCGTCTGCACAGCATCATTCGTCATGGAATTTAAGGTTCCCCATACCACGAACCCCTTTCTGCAGGACCTGACACAGGCGCTGCTTGACTGGATGATTGGCTTTAAGAAGAAGCAAATTGAGCAGAGCCGATGGGGGGTAATGAAGTGGGAGAACGAGCTGGAAAACGAGCTGGAAAACGAGCTGGAAAACGAGCTGGAGAGAGACATGATAGAGTGGGGCAACGATCAAGAGGAGCTGCAGATGGTCAAGAAGAAAGAGGAACCAGAGCAGACCAACGATCCAGGGCAGCTGCTGAAGGCCAAGGAGAAAGAGGAGCTGGAGAAGGACATGCAGGAGTTAAAAGAGCTGGATAAATTTACGGAGCAAGAGGAGCTGCGGGAGAAGTACATGCAGGACATAAAAGAGGATCCAGAGCAGGATGAAGAGCAGCTGCAGATGGTCAAAAAGAAAGAGGAACCAAAGCAGGCCAACGAGCAAGAGAAGCTGCTGAAGGAACTGCAGCAGGAAAAGGAGTACGGGAAGATTTTTAAGGAGATGTATAAGGAAATGTATAATGAGTTGTCTAAGGTGCACAAGTAGCCGGAGTAGGACAAAGAGACAACTTTGGATTCGACTCAGACACAAATCCACGGTAATCTACGAGTCGGCTCGTGGCATTCCGTCATACAATTTATGCAGCAAAAAACAAGTATAAATAGAAACAAATAAATATAATATTCTATGTCATTCTCTCAACTATCTTTGGGTATCTTGAGTTTCTGTTCTGCATCTTCATTATACCCGTTACTCGAAGAGTAAATAGGCTATATTGTGTTTGTGGGGAAAAGTGGTTGTATGTACATTTCAATTTCCGGGTGTAACTTTATACGGAGACGTCTGCGAGCTGGACGTTGATTGTGCATCATCATCATCATCTTGGCTATTGCTCACGTTGCATCGACGACTTCTACGTGCCTTATCGCCCAGACGCTAATTAATCTGCAGCGCCTGCTCTGCTCCATTGTTGTGGCTGCTGCATCTTCGTGACCTCCTGCTTAGCCCTGTCTCTCGCCTGTAACCCGCCGCGGCATCCATCTCCCAATATTTGAACACGTTTTTTTTTGCAAACTAAAACCAAGACACAACGGAAATTCCACAACCCAGAGTAAAGCTTTGCATAATTTTGTCGACATTCCATAAAAGGCTACAAATATAGCACCAAAACCTAAAAGAAAATAAGTAGCTACAAATTAGAGACGAAATGAGGAGTTGAGAAGCTTCACACAG
Source organism: Drosophila subobscura (assembly GCF_008121235.1). Classification (NCBI taxonomy): domain Eukaryota; kingdom Metazoa; phylum Arthropoda; class Insecta; order Diptera; family Drosophilidae; genus Drosophila; species Drosophila subobscura. Next base: position 7,135,561 of record NC_048530.1, read on the forward strand.
GAGATCGTGTCAGGAGAGCGAACTGTCTGGTTGCCAACTCCCGTGGCACCAGTGGTACCAATTTGAAGTATGGAAAGATAAATTTCTATTTCACATTTGCTGTTAAGGTTGTCTTCCAGCGAGTCTCGTGCCATAATTAATTCAAATTCATTCGATCCTTATAAGCGGATAAGATTTGCCCATCTGCCATTTGTTGGCGCATTCATGGCGGACTTCTAGTGCTGTTTAAGAATGCATTGGACATGGCTTCGGCTTGTTGCATTGCGAGTACAATGCCAGGGCAGACCTCAGGCCTGCTGCCAGCACGGAAAAGCCTCATGCGGCAAAACGCGTATGACATACACCAATGCATTGGCTTGCCGGCCGTTTGTGGCCTGTGGCCATAATCCTAACTAGCCGTGGCACACAAAAAGCCCATTTTAATGTGCGGTCAACAGTCGGGGGCAATGTCTAAATTCGAAATGTCAGAGTTGTCAGCATTGTCAGCGTTGTCGGCGCTGTCGGCGCTGTCAGCGGCAAGCGACACTGCACCGACGGCGACAACAATGACAACGGCAATGGCTGTTGTTGTTGCCCCTGCCACTGCCCCTGCCACTGCCCCCCCGCCACTGCTGTTGCTACTGCTGTTGACAACAATTAGAGTTGTACACAAATAATACATAATAATAATTACGCAAAAGCTTTCAAACACCGCCACTGACGCCACGTTTTTTTTTTGTTATCCCCTCCACCAAGGGGTCAGGCCATGAACATGAGTAGGCTTAAATGCCACCAAAGGCACCAACTGACAGTGCCAGTGCCAGTGCCCCGAAAGGGCAGGGACCTTGACCCACTGAGAGCTCTTCTAAGTGCCACTGCCAGACTTATTGCGGCTTGAAGAAAGTACAAACTGAAGCCCAGAAAGTTAAATTTTAAATTCCATTTCCACTGGCGTTTCCTTTAGGAGTTTTCTGTCTAAAGCTTTGCCATAAATTGAAACCTTAAATCGTAATGCAGACTCTGGATAAATGCTGCTTTAAAACCACTTTGGATAAGGATACTCTGGCATTGGCACTCGCACTCGCACTGCCACTGGCACTGGCTTCACTTGCATATATCAACCATTCCATCTCCGTGGCAGTCGTGGCATCCTCCAAGTTTCGGCTTAAAGACAATAAGTTTGGGGGGAGGGGCTGGTGCTCCGGGAGGGCAACAATGTGTGCCAGGGAGCTGTGAAAGCTAACCCCGAAAAATTGTCAACGCGAATTACTGGCACATTTTCGTAAGCGATGGGGCATGGGGCATGGGGCATAGAGGAGATGCGATAAAAGTGGGCATGGTGGGGGGCATGGAGGAGTGGCGGCATTGATAGTAATTGCAAGCAGCATGCACAATTGCAGCGAGGAGCGAGAGAACGAGAACGAGAACGGGAACGAGTCGCGTAATAAATCCATAATCCGAGGCGACAATTTGAATCATGGCGCTGTAAATGCGTTGCATTTGTGGGAGGGCACTCCCAGTGGCAGTGGCAGTGGCAAGGGCAAAGCTACAACAGTGCCAGGGTTCACTAGCAGTGTGGCAGCATGGCAGCGTGGCAGCGTGGCAGTGGCAGGGTCGCAGCTGCAGGCATTCAAGCGGCAACGACAAGACAAGACAGTTGCAGTCTCTGGCTCGGGAGCTTCGCATCGCTTTTCTCTCTCTCTCCCTTATTTTTTTTGTATGCTTCCCTTTTGTTTTATTGCATTTCACTTTGTCTGTCTCGGGCTCTGACGCCAAACCCATTTCATTCTCATTCTCATACCCCCGGCGAGGCAAGCCCCCCCTTGGATTGTAGCATGTGAAAATTGCATTTTATGCTCCTTCGCCTCCAATCCCTAAGAACTGCGAGACCCCACACAACCCCTCCACACCATCCGATTACTGTCTCTCTCTCTCTCTCGCTGTCTTCTCTCTTTCTGTTTGTCTTTTCCTCAGCAGTTAAAATAATCATAATAAAACAAGTGCGAAAGCCAGGGGAGAGATTCCGACTAGCAGATACCCGGGATCCATAGAGACCAGGCCCATGGCATGGCATGGAACTTTTGCATATTCGGGGATATAACAAGGGGAGATTACACCCCCACAGAATTATCTTTGTGGGATATAGAAGGAATGAGAGACAGAAACGATGACGAATCAGGCTTGCTGGGAGGGAACTTCAGTAGAGGGATGCAGAAGTCCCACATCCGAGTATACCCTTCTCGAGTACCTTTTACCTCATGCCGAGGGTATTAAAAAACAAAATCCAGGCGCACAAATGCGCCTCCTTGGCGCACCAAATCCCCAAGAAGGAATGTCAACATTTGCCAGCCAAGTGCACTTGGCCAAAAGAGGGTCAGAAGACGGTGTCGGAGCCGATGGAGGAGGAGCAGCAGACTGTCCTGGGACTGGTGCTGGTATTGGTGCCAGTACTGAAACTGAAACTTGGCTGTCGGCTCAGTCGCAGTTATCTTGATCACAGCTAAACAATCGATTCAATTTGCCCTTAATGAAGTCCTGGACGTGAACGTAGACGTGGCCCAGCCTTTGGCCCTCAGCGTTTGTTCGATTTATTGGCAGCAGATTGGATGGCAGCCAAACAGCAAAACACACGCCGGAAAAAAAGGAAAAGGAAGTCCAGGAGAGGACCCAAGCGGCTCGTAAGGTGAAATAAACTCCAACATTTGCTCTGATTTACATTTCTCAGTGCGACGCGCACACACACGCACACACACACACACACACATGAATTTAATTAATGCAGCTCTAGAAATTAGTTGCAACAATTTTGGCAAACATTTGCCGCTTCATGTTCGGCACAGAATGTTGTCCCCCCTTCCCTGCCTGAACCGATTGACATATCGTGCGAGTGGCCATTGAACTCTGAACCGAATTGGAGACCAGAAAAGGCTCGGGGTATGGGGCGGGCAGCTGGCCAAAGGTAATCACACCAGGCCACAACGCATGACTGACAGCCACATGACATGACTTATTCAAGGCTCCGCTTCATTCCGCTCCGCACCGCTCCGCCCCGAACTGGACATGGACATGAACATGGAACATGGAACATGGACAACGACATTGGGCCACTGTTCCTGTTCTGCCATTAAGCAGCTGTGTGTGTGTGTGTGTGTGTTTGGGCAGGGCCGTATAATTAGCTCGATTCCGGCTTACAGATGAAGTGAAGTGAAGTGGAGACCCTATGTCGTACCTCATTCAATGTCTGGCTTGGGGGTTGGGCCACCGCCACTTGCTGGAATTTCAATGTGCCACAGTCCACACAGTCCACAGTCCACTGTCTTTATGGCATATCATTTGGGACAAGTGTCGGACTGGCTCCACTCTTAATCTGCTGTACATAGAGGATACCTCAAGACTGCTGTAGTTTCGAGAGCAGCTTTAAGTGCCACATGGCGTAAGTTAAAGCATATAATATCCATTATCCTGCAGCACAAACCCCGAGCTCGTTACTCTTTCTACTTTCCTCTCGACTTTGCCTGTGTGTGTTTGCCAAAATCAAGCCGCAGCCCGACTGACTATTTTGCATACGCAAATACAAGTAAATAAATTGAAATTCGTCAGAGCCCGGCCCTGCCTTTCAGCTCGTCAGCTCCCCACAGCTCCCTGTGCATACAACACGCATGTAAATCGCCGTCTTACAACAAAAATGCCACCTGTAAGAACTGTTAGGGGGCTGTGTGGGGGAGCTGTGGGGGGTGCCTCTGTCTGGGCGGGTAGTTTCCAAAGCTTAAACGTAAATTTGCCTTTCTATCTTTTCCCTTTTGCTACCCCCTGTCGTGCGAGTGCAGCAGACACCTTCAAAAACGAGACTCGTTGCTGTGTTTAGTTTCTGCTCGTCGAGGGTATCCTTCAGCTCATACTCACAGCACCCGGGGCATCCTTTTGGCAATTGTTATCGCACACCCTCACACTTTTTGCATATTTTCCGTATATTTTGTATTTCGTTTCGTTTTATTGGCAATACAGAGGCGAGGCAGCCGTGTGCCAAATCGATTGCTGCCTCTCAAGATGGTCCTGGCAGCGCATCGCTCTCTAATGAGCGCCCCGCCCAGACCCGCCTCGGCCTCAGCCCTGCCAACTAGTCGCGCGGCCATAAAAATGGTTAAAGTGTTTAATCAACCCAAGCCCTTGAGCCAACTCTGTGGCCTGTGTGGGCCTGTGCTCGTCCATCGCTCAGTGAAATGGAATTGACTGCCATAAATCAGTGGCCGAATATGTCGAGCTTCTCTGCTTAGGTGGCCCCTGGGGGGGTGGGGGCTCTCGTACATATTTATGGCCTGGACCAGCTGCGGTCCAGAGCCTTGACCTTTTTTTTGGTTCTCGTGATGTGCTACCAAAATGGACCTTCCAGGCACTCCACGCCGTGTGGTTAAGGAGGCTGATGGCCTGAACATTAAGCACATAAAAACCAATCAAATGGAAGAAAGAAAAGCGTTGCTGTGGAGACCACCTGCCCAGCCCCCTACTGTCCCCCACTGTCACCGTCTCAGAGTCTGACTCTGACTCTCTGCTCGGCAGTCACCCAAAAATAGTCACAATAAAATGCCAACTGCCAATAAACGTCAATAAATCAAACAATTGAGCGCGCGGCCAAGTTTTTCTGATGGCGTGCGCCAAATAAGTCCCAATGTCCACTGCCACCCCCCTCCGGCCCCTTCCCACTCACCCTGCTATCATAGTGGTCCCCCAAACAGGCGAACAAAAGCAAGTCCCCTCAGCGGATTGGCCTGGAGCCGTGTGGAGCATTCATTGAAGCAAACAAAGAGAATCAAGAACATGGACATGGAACTCGCGACATGAACATCGGGATGGGGGGCAGGGATGAGGTAACAGCGGCAGCAGCGGCAGCGGCAGCATTTGGAGACTGGAGAGCTGTACAATGTTGCATGTTGAATGTGGCCGCTGCTCAGATTGGAGCTGGATATTCGGAATGAAGCGACAGCCAACCATCTGTGATTAGCGGAGTGCCTCACTCCAAGCAGTTCTCGTTTGTAGTTTGTAGGTCACTGGAAACGGTGTCACAATCGCTATAGAAATTCTAGCTCCAGATATAAACGGAAAGGCATCACAAGTAAGTAATAAATCATCCTGATTCTTGACTCATAGATTATCCGTTGGTTATGTACACCCAGGGTTTAGGTACATTTCGATTTTGAAGAACTTTTATCAGTCAATGAATTGTTTGCAGGATCTTTGCCTTTGGTTGCAGATCGCCAGGGAAGCAATAGTGCGTAAAAGATTTCAATTTCGTTGGTAATGTAAATGTTATGTTGGCTGGCGTTATGTTAATTAAGGATTGTGTTAAGTGTAGCAGCTGTGGCAGAACAGCCATGTTGTTAACATCACAGGTTAACAGCCTGAAAAAATCGACATATGTTAGCGCCTGTTACCGCTACATGTTAAGAGCCTGCTATTGCTTCAGATTAACAGCCTGCTACCGCTACATGTTAAGAGCCTGTTATTGCTTCAGATTAACAGCCTGCTATTGCTAAGAGCATGTTACCGCTCCAGGTTACTGCTGGTCTTTAACAGCATGTTAATGCTTACCGTAACAGCGCACTGGCTCTCAAATCGTTTGGCATCAAATCTAGATTCATCCCGCAAAAACTCCCCATGTGAAAAGTTGGAAAACATTTAAAGGATTTATATAATAGCCTATGCTCACCGCTGGATTATGGACAAATCAGAAAACACTACCATACATATTAATCAATTTAATTTACATTAAAGCTCAAAACATAAATTTTGTTTTACAAATGGCCACAGACTGATAAATTTGAACAAATGATTACAATTTGTACAATTTTGATTTGGATTTGACATATTTTCATAATCCCATTGGCGAAGCTTCCGAAACGTGAGAGGATGAGGAAAGTTTCGTACTTAAAATTTGGATTTTGTGGGATTTGTGTCTGAATATTTCATGAAACAATTAACAGATGGAAATGCAGGGAGAGTGCATGCAGGCGGTGGTTGCTGCTGCTGCTGTTCCCGCTCCCGCTTTCCCCCAGGGGCTCGGGGGATATTGTTTATAAAGTGTAAATAGCTTGGACGATAGAGCCCTGCTGGGCCATCCTGTCACTGTTCAGCAGATATTGCAGCACATAGCCGCCATCAGTGGGCAGACCGTCGCGCAGCTGGCGTCCAATCTCAAGGATGCCTGCCTCATTGGTTCCGTCAGAGGTCCACAGCGCGATCTTGTCGGTGTTCTGGCGAATGTTGACCACAGCACCGCACAAATCGGGGCTGTGATCGTATGACTCGCCAATCAGTGAGAGCAGCGAGTACTCCCAGAAGAAGTTGAGCTCATTGGTGGCGCTCTTGGGGAAGCTGGCGATCCAGCAGCCACCCCTGACATTCGCATCGTCCTCCCATATGGGGCGAATGCCGGCCTTGAACATGCAATAGTCGCAGCCAATCTTGATCTCCGATGGCCACTTGATGTGATAATAGAGGCTCCAGAAGGTTTCGACGGTATGGAAGCTGGTTATCTGGTGGAGTGTCTCCTCCCAGGTCGTGTTGCGATCGGGCTCCGCATACCACATGGTCCATTCGTTGTTCAACGGATGTTGTGCCACCGACTCCTCCTCCTCGTCCTCCCCGGTCTGCACTCTCCCCTCCTCCTCAGAGCTGTCACCAGCAGCTTCAGTCTGGGAATGAATTGAAACTGAAGTTTGGCTGCGCTTCAGCACGGGCGACTTCATCGGATCCAACTTCTTGGCCAGAGCCTTCTTTGAGCGCTTGCCTTTGGATTTGGCCTTAACGGGGGGCACACCTGTGGGGCACGCCACCAGAATCGATCTACGCTTTCTGATGATGTTTTTGCGGCCCTTTTTCCCCTTGGAACTCATGCGAACATCCCTCGCGGCGGGACCTATTGGGCGTCTGCGCTGCGCTTTCAATGGAACAGACGACTCCCGGGGAGGACTTTTCGGCTGGCACTGTGGCTCAGCCTCATCAGCGACTGCCTTTTTGGATGGATATTCCATCGGGAATCGAGGGGGGCTCATCGAGGGGGATCCTTCCATACTGTCAATGGACTTGTTGTTCTCGGATGTACGGGGTACAATATATGCCAGAGGTGGTGAATATTTCTTTTCCTCACTGCGAATCATTTGACTGGGCTGCTTGGGGGCTGCCGTTGTGGCCTCTGCGACAATGAGACGCTTCACCGGGGCTGCCTCTGGCGCAGTTGGGATACAATTCTGGGTCAAGATTGCTGGCTGGGCTGCGCCTTTGGCGGGATTCTTTCGGGTAGAAGATTTCTTCTCTTGCGCAGACTTGCCTCCGTTGTTCCGCTTCTTCGCGGACTTGACATGAACATTCCAACCATCCTGCGGCGGCACGCGTGGCCTATCCACAGCATCCCGATGCACTGGGGGCTTGACCGCTTCGACGGGACGCCGCTTCAAAGGGATAGTTGGGATCAACTGAGCCTGAGGTATCTCTGGCGTAGGAGATCCGGGTACTACAAATGTCTTCATGCAATCTTCTGTGGGTGAATCATTTTCCTTCGATGGAGTCGTCTTTGGCGAAGAAATGCGCTCAGAGCCCAAAGGTCTTGATAGAACTGATGCGAGGGCATTAGTCTTCTTCGGTGGCACAGAACTCTGTGAGGAGCTCTTGACGGACGAGCATTGAGATTTGTCAAAAATGGATGAGTTGGCGGAATTTGTGGACTGTGTACCGACTTGAGGAGACTGCTTCAATGGGGAAGAAGTCTCGGAGAAACACAAAACGGCGGCATTGGGCTGTGGACTAGCCTCTGCAGTCTTTTTCGATGGTGAAGAATCATTGGAAGTGGCCAAGACGAGCGATCCTTCGCCTTTAGGGTCTTGAGATTTGCTTAAAACTGATGTATTGGCGGCATCTGGCGACTTCTTGGGACTGCCATCAGCAATCTGATTCGGTGTGGATGTCTGCTTTGGAGTACCCAAACAGGTCGATTCCTGCCCTACAACGGAATCTTTCTGCTGCTTCAGTGCCATCGAATTCTGTATGTAATTTTCAATCTTTGGCAGTGGCTGAGTTTTCCATGTGCCACTCCTAGCGAGGATACCCTTCAGCGGGGCTGTGGTGATTGACCCAACTGTGTATTGCTGCTTTGGTGAGGCGCAATGGGGGTCATCACCTCCGGGCCCCACTGTGAATACATCAAGGTGTGTGGTGTCATTTCTGTCAAACTTGTATGATTTTTGTTTATGTGCTGTGTTCTGTGTGGAATCGCCTGCGGATCCTTGTGCGAAATATTCCTGCGTCGAGGCCTCATCCAACGATTGGATGGCGGCAGCTGCCTCCGTTTCTGCCTCCTTCTGTTTCCCTAAATCTTTTGTCTTGTACGATCTGTTCATCTTAGGTGGGCGCTGAGCGAGGGGCCCATTGGCTGGGCTATTCGAATTCATTGCGGACGAAGTGGCGCTGTCCAAGCTCTGGCAGGAATAGAGGGAAAGAAAGGGGCGAATATTTGGATTTAGAATTGGCCTTGTGCCAAAAGGTCGAGAGGTATTTCAGAGTACCGCGAACTGGGGGATAGGACACGCACTGCCAGTTGGGAGTGGCACTTACCTTGAGTGAATCGCACTACTGCAATGACCGTTGATTCTGCTTGTAGAATCAAATAATTCGCTTTAGGAATTTGTATATATATTTTCACACTCGTGTCAGGTTTTTCCTTTTTATTTTCGATCTAAACTAAACATAAAATTCGAGCACTGATACTGCTAGCGTCTCCATAGATGTTTCTCGGTGAAGCTACACTTTTAAAGTGAATAAAATACAGGGGAGACGACGTTGCCAGAACGACATCTAACGATGAGGATACATTGATCCACAACAAAAAATAAGTTTCTGTACCGTAGATGTATTTTTCAGAGAGCTAATGATCCTTAAAATTGCATACACGTCACTCGTTACTAGTAACTCGATACTTTTTATCGTTTCTAGCTGTGTGGGAGTTGAATGGCCTCAAAGACATTGCATGCATTCGTTACTCTTTACTCGCTATTTTTTTACTCGTCACGCATCCTGCTCAAATATGTTTAATAGTAAGAAATATTGCAAATAAATAACAATCTAAACTTTTCATCAATATTATGTACCGCTAACGCTGCCCGCTCGTTACTCGTTACTCTTGACTCGCTACTAATGAGACAATCACGCTTCCTGCCTCTCTTCGCCGGACATGCCTGAGCACCCAAGTGAGAGCTCCTCTCTCCCGATCTCCCACTCTTCCGCCTGAAACGGAACGTGAGTGAAATTTTCCTCAAGTTCGCCTTAGAGATGTGGGGGCAGGAGACCCCTTCGCACGAACAAGTTCCACTCGAGCTGCAAGCTGACCAGGCCTCGACCCAAGGAACGTGTGCCAGAACTTGGACAGAACTACGAGAACAAATATTTACACACACTCGGACTCGAGTGGAGGCGACACCACACCATACCACCCCCGTACCCCCCTACCCCAGTACCCTTACCCACAGCTGATGTAGGAACAGGGCAACACATCACGCATTTCTTATTAGCCTGCACTTTGGGGCGGTACGAGCGACTGGACCAAGTTGCGCTCGAAACTTATTACGGTTCGAATGAAACGGAACTGAAATGTCGGACATAGGAAGGCAGGAAGTCGATGCTAAAGATACCCTTTCTGCAGCAGTAAGGAATGTCCTGCCATGACTCAAATGACTGCCACATTTCGAGGGTTTCCACATGTTAGCCGATAGGCCAAGGGGAACTGCTGAAGGGCTAGGAGTAAGGGCAACATACTCGAATCTTTGTAGAAACTATTGTGTCACAAACAGTCTGACTTTTTGGCCATATACCCAATGCCTAGGCAAGTGCATTAAGAGCCCAAAACTTTAACTAATGGCAACATTTTTTTGTTTGTTCGTGTCGAATGTTATTGAGCCAGAACCGGAGCACCGCCAAAGCAAAAGAGCAAACTTTCATTTGGCTCCGGCTGTCATAAGTTTAAATGGGGTTCGGGTTTGGGCTCTGACCATCCAGATGGGTGGATGGGATGGAATGGAATGGGTTGGGCTGGCTGTTGGCTGTTGGGTGTTTGTTTGGTGTTCAAATTGGAATCGCCGGAATGAATGAAAAATATCAAATTCCGAGTCAGAGTCGCAGCCTGCTTAGGATAAAGCGTGGCATATATTTGACCAGGTCATTGTGGCCAGGTCTCTTGGCCATCTCTCCTTTGACTTGGGCATATCTATATCTCTGCCAGCAAATCCACACACTTAACACTTAACGTGGCTATAAACAGCAGAGAGACAGACAGACAGAAAGAGAGAGAGAGAGAGAGTCGAGGGTCGCTTGTGCCAGGACACGAGTATAACAAATGCTAAAACATTGCACGATGGTCGGGTCGAGAGGGGAGAGCAGACGACGCAAAGGAGCAGCTTGTGCCAGATTTGCCTTTTTAAAAAGCGCTCAGAGGCAGTCCTCCCCCCTCACCACACTGTGACCCGCCCCCTCGAACCCCTTGTACTTATATTCTCGGCACATTTACAAATGCGCTTTTAACTTAAATGACAGTCCAGGGGGAAACAAGACAGAAGACAGCACGGGTGGGGGGGGGACTCAAAGCTGAAACAGAAACAGATTCGTCCCCCTGCCCCACTCCGCTCTGTGCTGCTGCTGCTGCTGGCATCTTGGCTGCCACTGAGAAAAACGCATTGCAATTTTTTACACCCCCCTCCCCGACACCACCCAATGGTGGTACAGCCATTTGATGTAAATATTGTATTAGTCGGGGCCAAAGTGTTGAGTAAATTTATTGGCAGCCCATAAATCGGTCGCCCTTTCGCCCTCACCCAGTCTCTCCTCTTTTCTTGTTTGAAGCTTCTCTGTGGACTGCTCCCTGGTAGATTCTGCTGCTGTTCGGCTTCCTTGGGATTGTGAATGAAAAATTAAGCACTTGAAAGGTAAATGTATGCCGGAAGGAGTTGGCATTTCTCAGGTACTCCGCATGAATCGTTTTGCCCTCTCTTCACGGCCATTTCAATTCAAAGTTTTCATTTTTGGGATCAGCAAACAAACAACAACAAATAACAAAAGAACAAAAAATAGAAAACTGATGAGAATGCAAAAATGTTGTTGCTGCCCAGAGCCTGCTCTCGCTCTCGCTCTCTCACCGCCGGACCATGCCCCGTTTCGGCAGCCATGCCAATTTTAATTAACAAAAAACATGGCCAACTCCGTGTTGCCTTCTGTACTCAACATTGTGCGTGCGTGTGTGTGTGTGTGTGTGCGTGTGTGTGTGTGTGTTCAGGTTCTGCACTGTTCTGTTCTGTTTTGTTTAGTTTAGGTAGTTTTGTTTTGTTAGTTTGAACTTTGCTTCTTTTCACTTGTATTTTTGGTGGCGGCGCATCAGTTTGGGGGAACTGCCGGTCAGCGTGGCGGGGTGGGGAGGTGTGTGCTCCATTCAATTCAAGTGGAGTGTGCAAAAACCGCGGCATACTTTCGGGCATCCACCGAAAGTGACTCGAAGAGCGAGAGCATTCATTCAAAAATGTCCCAAAAATACTGTGAGCTGCTGCACATTGCACTACCAGGCGCTATCTCCTCACAGGTCACCCATCAGTCGACTCTCGTTCCGCTCGTTCCACTGGGCGGGTACTGGGTGCACTGCCTGCCTGCCTGCCTGCCGCTGTGAATGCATTTGGTGACAGTTCTCTCTGACGCGGCGCCATTGTAGCTCTGGCTTTGGTTTCCGCTTCCGCTTCTAAGTCCATTTTCGTACGCAGCATCGCTTTTTGCCTTTTGCCTTTTGCCCTTCGCGTGGCGTTCTTTTTTCCCCTTTTCGTCTTTCTGTTTTCTTACATTTAGCATTTTGCATTTCTGGCTTTCGCTTTTATCTCTTCTCTTTGTTTGCCGCTCAACTGCTGTTCAGCTATTCAAATATTTTCCCTAATCCCAGTCCAAGCAACGCCCCAGCCCCAGCCCCAGCCACTCAACTGGGCCGGGCCCCCCGCTGGATTAGTGTTAAAACATTTAATTAAAAAATTGTCCCACTTCTCTTTTTCTTCAGCTGTGTCATCTGTGTTTTTGTTGCTGTTTGTTTGACACCAGAGCGTGGGGGTGTCCCGCGCACCGCATTCCACTTTTCTATGTGCATTCACTGCAAATGCTGCAAGTTCTTAGGATTTACTGCACAAAGTGCCCATAAGCGAAAGGGCTTGGGTGTTTTATAGATGAAATTTGAAAGTACCATAAACGTTGCGAATAAATCGAATCTTTCTTCAGTTAAAAATGTTTGAACTTCTTCTTGCAAAATATATTTGCCTGCTTGCATTTCTACAGCAAACTCTGTTCGCACAATCATCATTGTAGGAGGGTACTTGGTGTTTCGGTGCCCATGGCTAACATTTCTCCATGCTATGCATAAATTGAATGGCAACACCACTTTGGCTTGTTTGCTCATATCATTAATTTGCCATTTGGTCAAATAATAATGAATATTTCTCATCTCCTGCGTTTTTGCCAGCTACATTTTTATTTTTTTTTTTTTGGTTTTGTTTTTCCCGCGCTGGCCGTTGGTCGTTTGCTGTCTTTTTTTTTGCTCTATATACATATGTATGTATATGTGTGTATGTATGCGTGGTACACGTATTTGTATTTGTATCATATTTGCATTTGGCTTGTGGGAAGCATTGGAGCGAGCAATTTGCATGGAATATAGTTTTTGTTGTTAGTATGAAATGCAATTAATTAGAAGTGGATAATGTGTGCATTTGTCTCTGTGTGTGTGTCCATCTCTCCCTCTGTGTGTCCTGTGTGCGTGTGTACTTTTGCCAGCATGGAAATTAAATTAAATTAAATTCTATGTGCATTTTTAACGAGCTCTGGAATGTCACAAAAAGTAACGTGTCCTCGAGGACTTGAATACCTAACAAAAAACACCAACACACACACAGAAAAGTCACTCATCCGGGCCATTCATCGAGCGAGCAATATGAAAGCGCATAATCAGGCCCTGACAAACGTCCAAATGGACAACTGGACGAGTGGACAGGTGGACTGACGAAGCATCAATTAAAATTGCTAAATCATGTCAAATATTTTAAGAGTTGTTAAAGGCTTAACGCACACACACAAAGTTTTTTGTTGCATGAGCAGAAACTCGTCGCAAATGTGTAATTGACACGAGGTGTTGGGGGCATGTCATATGCTAATCAAAGGAGGCAGGCGACCATCCGCACCCAACGAAGAAGCTGGCCCAATGCAGCATCTCTCTGTGAGAGGCGGCAGCACGTGCGACTGCAACATGTTCGCTCTCATACAACAGGGACGCAACCACCATATAGCAGGGACAACAGCTCTAACAGCGATGTTTACAGCGAACGAACAGCTTTGGCAGCGGAAATGGGAATTTATCTTTAAAGCTTTATCTACGATTGTTGTCTTCCTTTCGGCTGGTACTTAAAACCTATACAAATTGGGGAAAGAAAGGGTATTTAAAAAGTGAAAACTATTTTCCAGCACGGTACAAACTTAGCTTAAATGTTCAATCATTTCAAGACATGTTTCTATACGCAAGAAAAGTGTTTACCAGCCAGAGACAGCGCGCGATATGAAGTGCAAATAGAGAACTTGAAAACAATGCAAACAGTCACTCAAAATATTGTACACACACTCTCCCACGTATTTTTGGGGGTAATTCTGTTGTTGCTTCTTTGAGCCATGCTCCACTTTCACGCCAATTCGATTGTTTGCCCAACTGTCTTGGCCACAACTTGCGACAGCAGCAGCTTCAGAAGTTTTTCTCAAAATTTATTAAAATACAAAAAAAATAAGAAGTCTCCGCCTAGCCTGATTCTGTGTGAATCACTCAGGGCGAATTCTGTCGCACAGCCTCACGCAGCATCGACTCATCCTCGAGGCGCTGCCGCTCGTGGGTCGCCGCCACTTGGCGCTCGTCGGGCAGAAAGCCGAGCCTGCGGTAGCGCTGCTCGACCTGCGCCTGCAGCTGCGGCTGAAAGCGCCAGATGCTGGCATCGATAATGGGATCGATCAGCAGGGACTTGGTGTCCGGCTCGCGGTAGTGCTGCATCTGTGCAAACTCAATGGGCACCGACTTGGCCGGACAGCTGGCCCTCTCCGTGTGGTAGAACGTGAAGTGATTGTGCAGCCCCACGGCGAAGCGTGTGTCGTGCAGGCACTTGGTGGCAGCAGCGCGATTGCAGTGCTCCCGCACTCGTTCCACATGCTGCAGCATGTAGAAGGAGCTGGACAGATTGCGATACACCTTGGGCCGCTCCGGATAGCGCGGATAGTAGACATTCCGATAGCAGAAGCTCACCCACTCCTTGCAGGTGGCGGGCGTCACGCCGCCGTAGTCCGGGGCGGCACGCGAGATCTCGATGAGCTCCGGCCAGGTGGTCCTATTGCCCAGCGGCATGATCACCTCGTCAATGTCGAAGACGCCGATGTAGTCGTACAGGTACATGTTGCGGTAGAAGCAATCGTTGTAGGGTATCATCTCGTTGAGAATGCGATTGAAGCCGTCCGCCTCCATGGCGTAGTGGTGGAAGTGGGGCGGCGCATGGGGCTCCCCGCGGCCCAGCGACATGGGACGCAGCTCAACGAAGCCGGGACTCTCCGCCACATAGTCCCGCACCACACGCGTCATATTGGGATGCATTTGGGCATCGTAGAAGACCACCTTGTGGGCGCCCAGGGCGCGCATCAGCTCCAGCCACTCGATCAGTCGCCAGGACTTGTCCTCGTACGGAAAATCCATGGCCTTGACGCACACAGCAAAGCGCAGTGGTGGCTCCTCGAGGGGGGACTCCTGCTCAGTGGCATTTGTGGCTGCGGTTCCGCCTTCCGCCTGTGATTCCACCTCATAGACCACGCGGAGGAGATTCCTGGCACGGTCGCAGGCATCGGCCACCAGCGACACCATCTGCGGCACCTCCCAGCGATGCCGTCCCTTGGGCATGCGGCAGCCCATCAGCGTGGGGTAGTAGCGTCGCGGGGCACTGCCAAAGGGCCACATCACCTTGTGCTCCGTGACGGGCGCAATCAGCGGCTTGGCACGGCCCTCCAGCCAGAACTGGCAGTGAGTCGCGGGATACTTGAAGCTCTTGTCCTCCGGCTGATTGATCATCGTCAGCAGGCGGACGAGCGGTGCCTCGGGCACTGCCTCCCGGTCATCGTAGTACGCCCCATAGATGTAGTACGTGAGATTCTCGGCCTGCGCCCGCTGCCAGTAGGTGTTGTGGAAGTCAATGTTCATCAGATCCGGCGCCGGGCCACAGTCCACGCGGCCTGCCGGCAGCCTCTGCCGCTGCAGCAGCTCCTCCAGCGGGAACGAGGGCATCTCCTGGCGAATCCAGCCCAAGCGCTGCTCCATGCTGGGCACTGCAAGGGCAAGGACTTACTCAAGGACTTACTCAAGGAGGGTCTGCCAGCACTTACTCTCCCTACGATCCACCAGCAGCTGATCGAAGATGTCAACCATGCGGCGGGTCTGTGACTGCGATTGGGCTAGCCCTGCCTCCAGGCTGGAGACACCCTCATAGCTGCGCCAGTAGAGGATCACCAGGAAGCACAGCTTCAGCAGAATGATCACAAAAAGCACTCGAAAGAGTCGCGTATAGTTCGAAGACATTGCGACGGCGGAGGGAGCGTTCCACCCAGCCACGTTCCACGGACGAGAGTGTGCCCCCACGGCGTGGCATGGCACTGGAGCTTCAGCCTCAGCCTCAGCCTCAGTCTCAGCATCTGTCTCTCCAAATAAAGCTGTTTCTCCATTATGTACTTTCGATTTCGCTGTGCAGGTAAAACCGAAAGCTGATCTTTAATAGAACATAAATGAGTGCCTCATTGGCAGCCACAGAAAGATCACGTGCCATGCCACTGGCGGTTATTCGAGCTTGAGTATTTGTACAACTTGCGAGATAAATAAAACATTATACAGCCAGAGGAAAACAGGGTCGAACAGAGCCGAAATAAAGCCAGAAATTGAGACAGAAATGGGTAGCCAGAGACAGCAGTAGACAGCCTCGAGTTTAGAGCTAGAGAACTATCCAAGCAGCACATGGCATAAGTTCCTGGAATAACAAACAAGCGACAGAACCCATGCCACAGGAGCTGCAGCTGTGCCCCCACAAGCCTGAGGCTGAGTCTGAGTCTGAGGCTGAGTCTGAGGCTGAGTCTGAGGCTGCGGCTGTTGTCCTTGTCGCTGTCGTGGTCGCTGTGGCTGATGCCAGGATTCCCACACACACATGGAAAAGGCGCCGCCGCAAGGCGCTGCAACAGACACAACAGACCAAAAGAAAAACCCAAATACAAGCAACACGGGAGGAGTGGAGAGAAGGTCTGAGTGCACACGAAAACGCACCTGAGCGCAAATGAATGATGATGATGTTGCCGCAACCGCAGCTGCAGCCACAGAGCCACATAGCCACAGAGCCGCACAGCCATAGTGCCACACAGTGTCTCCAAAGAGTGCCACAAAAAGGAGTTTCACCAATCAAAAGTGTCTCATGGCATCCAGCCCACTGTTGACTCTCCCACTCTCTCTCTTGCCACATTGTCAGACGTTTTTTTGTGTCTGCTACAACTGCCTCATATGTGGCACAGCCTTTCGCTTAAGCAAATTGCCAGGAGCCCGGCTCCACTTGCTTTTCCTGCTGCTGCAACTCCTTCTGGTCCAGGTTCTGTTTCTCTTTCTGTTTCTGTTTCTGTTGCTGTTTTCTGCGGCCAGTGAAAGTCGCTTGCAGGCTGCTGGGCTACTTGGTTGCCGCCCTGTTGCATTTCACTTAAAATGCTTTTAACCAAAACATTAAGCAGCTGGTGTCACATTGTATCAAAAGGGCGGCACGAGGCACAGCGCCAGAGTGGCACAGTGGCAGCGGCACGGCTTAGTTAGCCCCCGAGAGTCAGAGCGAGCAACAGGAGTGGAAATTTATGGCCTGAATTAGCCCTAGCCCAAACCCCCAGTCAACCCCATCCCAGAGATGATGAGGAGTCTCCTTTAATGAGTTGGTCGGGTCGGGTGTTTCTCCCCTCGAAGAAGTGACTCCAGACTGCCGCCGATTCCTGACTCCCAAAGCAGAGAGACATGAATGCATGCAGGCAGGCAGCTCCATGATCTGGAATGCCTTTAAGAGCAGAGGCTCCACTCAGGTGAGTGAACAATGAAGAAGGCTCCGCCTCCGCCCAATAAGCAGTTCAAAGCACTGCCAGAGCCAGGGAGGGCTTCCACTTATCATGTCTTCATGTCTCCATGTGGAGGCGCTCTCAAAATGCCTAATTCCCCCACGCCGAGACTCGAAAGTACAGGCAAAATGTTCGTGTCCCAAGAAGAGTCTCGAAAGTACCCAGAAAAGTGCCCATCTTGATACCTTTAAAGTGCAGTACACAAGGGATCCAGACTCTCTCCCCCCTGAGAGCGTAAGCTTCTTATGGGATTGCTCCTCCGCCTTGATTGTTGCACAAAGCAACTGCAGCGGATGAGGACTAATTTGCACTTAATTGAAATTGGCAAATTGAAATAATAAGGCAATTTCCTGCCCACACACGCACAATGCCACAGCCGATTCAGCCATCAGTCAGCCAATCAATCTAGCCATCAATCAATCAGGACACAAAAACAAATTCCATTCCAGCATTGCAGCTTGACCTCCCCCCGAACCCAGGATTGGCCCCTGGACTGGCACTGAACTGGTTTAATGGATGGATGGCCCGACTGGCTGACTGGCTGACTGCCGCTGCACCTTAATTTGCCCTATTTGTTTATTAAAATTAAATTTTGCATAATAAACAAGGCGAAAAATTGGCTTGACCTTTGTTTTTGCTGCCTGCCTGCTGCCTGGCTGCTGCTGCTGCTGCTGCTGTTGCCAGGCAATAATTTACTTTTACTTAGAGCAGTCGTGCGGCTTTGAATAATTGATGATGAAATCTTCCATGAATTGGCCAATCATGCACTTTAAGCTGATGCACACACACAGTCACAGACACACAGAGAGTCCTGTGTCCTGTGGGAGCACTTTCCACGTGCATAAATCAGCCAGTAGTCAGTAGGGCCAAGGCCAACTGCAGGGAAAGTCACTTTAAGATGGGAACTAGATCTAGCACGGGACCTGGCGTCTCGGGCTCTCGGACCTTAGCTCTCCCCTCCACATTGAGCTCATCGCCCCAGCTTATTTGGCACTAATTTATCCGTTTTGTGGTCCATAACTCAAGTCTCAATCTTTTGTTTAAATGCGAATGAACTAGGGCAGGGACTGGGACTGGGACAGGAACAGGCACAGGCACAGGGGACTATGGCCTAAGGCAGAAAGGCACAGGCAGCGGGTACAGCGGAGAGGAGCAGCATGGTCTACGGTGTTGCTGTTGTCTAACTGCAGCAAGCACCATCATCAGCATGATTAATTGATGAAAATCCCTTTTGCCATGCAGGATAATAAATTACAATACACGGACACGGACAGACACGGACGGACGGACAGACGGACGGACGAACGGACAGACAGCTGGACACAGGTGCGGCAGAACAAGGACAGACGTGTAGCATGTGCCGCAAAATAGCCAACAGGAAGACAGGAAAGAGGCGGACGGGCAGGCATTTGGGGCAGGCTTTGATTTGGCACGCAGCATGCATATGCATGAAACTCTGTGCGGCCTCCCTGTCCATCCCTCTGCCACACTCTTTGTGGCTCTTTCTCTCTATACGGAATTAAGCTCTACGGCGGTGGCGGCGGAGGCGGTGGTGGCGGCAGCGGTATCCATTCCACGACGCTGACGCGTTGCCTGCTTCCCAAATTAGCTTAATTTCATTTAAAAGGATACAGCAGCGTTGCAGCAAACGAGAGAGAGAGAGAGAGAGAGAGCAAGAGCGAGGGTATGGCTGGGCATGTTTGATATGTGGAAAGCCGAGGGGAAAAAAAACAGCAGAGAATAAGCACAGAAAATCTGGATGCTATCTGAGCCAGACGATGCGCCCTCTCGTGCTTGGCCTTTGACAATGAATGGGCTGATGGAATGTGGGACACACATCCCGTGGCAGTACGTAGGATAGGAGGAGGGCATCAGATAGTCGCCCACAAACACACACACACATAGACACTGCGCCACTCCGCGCGCGCACTTGCCTCTCTCTCTCTGCCCGTGCCTGTGTGTTTATAATTCATTAGTTTGCTAAATATATTTCCGAGCTTAATTGGGTAGTAAAGCACACGGACTAAGCTCATAAAGCAGAGCCAGCAAGGCAAACAGCAACAGCGGCAACATTGGCAACAGCGGCAGCGGCAACAGCGTCGAGTCCTTGACGATGTCTGATTAAGCCAGTCGGCAGGAAGGAAAGGCCATAGCCCATAGCCGAGCAAAATGTGGCAAATGAGCAGCAATTCACACACACACACACGCTGTGAAGCCATGTGTGTGTGTTCATTTTCCGCACATTTCTAACCAGATTGTCTGCCTTTAAACCAAACCAAACCCAACCAACAACCAGCAAGTGAGATCGCATCACACACAACATTCGCAGGAGGTTAGCTCTCTCCCATAAGCAGCTTGCGTGCAGCAATATTTGCAAAATGCAAAACCTGATTCTCATTTTTGGTTGTTCATTAATTTTACTCATTAAACCTTCAATTTCATCCATTTCCACGCAACCCAACAGCAACCCGACGCCGCCGCGCACGTGATGTCCGCGTCAATTTCAATTTGATTTATTTTTATTTATTAGCGCTAATTTTTGTGTGGATTTTTTTGAGGCGTACTGCGGCCAACGAAGAGGGAAATCTCTTCTTTCTGTTGCTAGACCGCTTATGCATGAAACTTTGTTTAACTCTGGTAAACTTCTGGAATGCCACGATCGCCATCCGATCCATGGCCGTCTCCTGACGCTCGTCAAATAAATAAATAAAGTAAATATTTTATGGAAAATATTCTTTTGCAACAGGGATTCTGCCTTTGCATTTCTTTGCTTTAAGACTTCGACTCCAGACTCTAAGGTCCGCCCGAAAGTTGGCTAAAGAGTTTGGATAGTTTTTCGCAACCGCAGCTACAAAAGGTTGATATGACAATGCACACATAAATAAGGAAGTTTACTGAGAACTCATTAAATTATCCCAAAGAATGTCACTTAATGCATTGGAAAGTCTCAAATGACTTGTCTCTGAGTAGTAAATTGTGATTTGTGTCTTTTATTTGCCCTCTCTGCTGATCCGCGATCTAATAGATCTTTAGATTAATCCATGAAACATTTAATTTCCTGCCAGATCATGCAATTTCTTGCTGCAGACGATACCCCCATGACGACTGGTTCCCCCGTTCCACCGTTCTTCGTTCTAGAGAGCAAACCGCCCACTCAGCCAGCTGCCAGGCAGCGGCTCTCTGTTCCATTCATGCGGCGGAGGCGGCGGCGGCAAACGCAAAGCTGTAAATGATAAAAGCTTATCTGGCAAATATGTTACGTCGACAGCCGACAGCCGACAGCCGGTCCGTCGACAGCTGACTGCCAGCGACCTTTGGATGGCATGGGTAGGCAGTGGCCGAGTGTGTGTGTGTGTGTGTGCGGCTGTAGATGGGTTCGTTATGCGAACCGGTTTCGGGTAAGCACAAGATCAGACGAGTAATTAGTCCAAGACCAAGCCGAGTCCAACATTTATAAACACAAAGCGCATAAAATGACACTCGCTGCCTCCCGCCCTCCCCGCTCAGATGTCACTCCCTCTCAGCTGTGTCCCCACTCTCGGGTGTCTCTCAGGTAGGGAGCTGTTTCTGTTTCTGTTTTGTTTTGTCATTTAATTTCCCAGAAATGCTCCCATTTATATTTATTTATCTAGAACCACTGCACCCATGCGGGGGCTTGAGCCAATGCACACAATTATGAAGAAATCCGTCAGCTGAAAGAGCAATCCGATACGAGACGAAAATGCAAAAGAATGAAAAAAGAAAAACACAATTGGCAATTCCGCAAATGCTGCAATCGATTGGATCGGGGGAACTTGAGAGCTGATCGCTGATCGCTGATCGCTGACGTTGCGGCTTTGTTCTTAATTTTTGTTGTTTTTGTTTTTGTTTTTGTATTTGTTGTTGGGTTGCTAAACAGAGAGAAGGAAAACAACAACAACACTAACCGCGACGTGCGCTTCGGCGATACGATATTTACACATAAAATATTGGTTTGGGTCTCATAAACTAAAGCAGAAAGCGCCCCGATAAGATAGCGGCAGCAGATCGGAAATGTGCGGCAGAACACACACACTGCTTAAGGCGAATTTCGAATGCCTAATGCGGAATCTAACTATAGCCGTGACACAGGGATACACTGTGCAGCCTTCACTCCTGTGATTCCTATCCCTACGAGTGTGGCTGGACATGCCAGCGTGAATCATTCACACCCAGAAGTACGCGACAAGAGCGGATGCATGGGAAACTTTGTACTTTGCCTCACACACACACACACACACACACACACAAACACACACACACACATTGAGGCAGTGGTGGCAATGGCGAAATCTGTTCCGTGCCCCCGAAGTGTAAATGATGTCACTGTCGGGCTGGCTGATTGAACAAAGCCCGAGCCGCGATCGGGCACAGTGGTTGCCAATATGCAGAAAAGTGCATGAAAAATAAAGGATTTCAGTTATAATTGGTTTTATTTTTCTTACATTCAATTCTACGCAGCTTTGCCTGCATTTAAATCTATAAAATAATTCGTGCATCCCTTTGCGCTGCATTTGGCAGCAAAACCTTTAAAAGGAAAGTTTGCAGCAAATAAACGGTAAGCGAATCGATGCAGCTACTCCCGTTGGTTACCCAGTCTGGAGACTGACTCCATAAATAACAATCTACATATCGAGTGACCTCGAACCACTGTGCTCCACCGATCGTCAGCGGCTCGCGCTGTGGGGCTTCGTTTCGTGGCGACAAGTCGGATATTCATTCACTCGCCGAAGCGCACTCGAAACGGGCACAGACGGGCTCCAATCTCGAAGCCAGAAGAACTCGGAACTCAGAACCCAACATCAATTCCGTGAGCCGCGACCCACTGCCACCATGAACCAGTACGCAATGTTGGCCGTCTGCCTGTTGGCCGCCCTGGGTGCCCTCCTGCTCGAGGTGCAGGCCAGTCCCAGCCCCGCTGTGGCCACTCCTCCGCTGAGTCCCAGCCAGCTGGGCGGACTCTCGGCCCAGTTCCTGCCGCCGGAATATCGCAACACAAATGTCAGCGTGGGTGAGTTGCAAGTCAGACGAGGGCCAAGCGAATGTGGTGGCTAATCAGACACTTTTGTTGCTGTCCACAGAGGACATTAAGCGGATGTACCGCGAGAAGTGCAAGAAGGTGACGGGAGCGGACAATGCGACCTTCTACCAGGAGATTGAGAAGGCGGCGGCTAAGATGAGCGCCTGCATCAGCGGCGTGGCCAACCTGACGGCCCTGCAGGCCGAGATGGAGGAGGCGAAACCGCTGGGCGAGCTGGACACCGTCTTCCACAAGTACTGCCTGCGTGCACCCGAGGCGGAGGCGTGCGTCAAGGAGTTCAACACGAAGATGCAGGTGTGCCTCACCAGCGAGGAGAAGCGCCAGCAGGAGACGATAGCGCGCATTGGGGCCTCCCTGCTGGGCTTTGCCTGCTCGCGGGGCGGCGATCAGATTGCGCTCTTTGTGGCCGAACAGGGACCGGAGTGCCTGGAGGCCAACAAGGATGCCATCAGCAACTGCCTGAACCGCTCCTTCCATCAGTACATACCCAAGGACGGGCAGGTGGCCGACCTCATGAGCCGCCCCGAGCTGCTCTTCTCGCCCACCCACTGCGTCGATCTGCAGGGCTTCGAGGCCTGTGTGCTGCACCACCTGGAGCAGTGCTCCGAGATCACACCCGCCAACGTTGTCCAGTCCATCTTCCGCTTCGTGAAGAACGAGACCGACTGCCAGGCGTACATGGAGGCACGCGCCAACGAGCGCCCCGTCCTCCTGGCCGCCCGCAACAACAGCACTGGCGGCGGTGCCGGCGACCTGCTCTCCTCCTCCACCACCAGCACCACGCTGCTGGGCTCCCTGCTCCTAGGCTTCACCGCCCTCCTGCTCCGCCACTGAGGAGCAACCAATTCTCCACGCTGCCCCCGCAACATTCTGCAACCGCGATAAAGAAATCTTTTATGGTATTCCGGCAAACTTCACGTCAGCCCCGCCCTAATGGTTGTTCCTTTTGCTGTTGTTGTTGCTGTTTGGTCAGTCGGCGATGCGATAACGATTGCGATAGCGATAAGGGGTGGCCGGATAATGGTTCCCAAGTTCCCATGCATTCGACTATGTGCTACTATTTTATTTTGTATTACTTTGTACTTCTTTTTTTTTTGTTTTTTGTTTTTTGTTTTTTTGTACTGTAGTGTGAGTAATGCGAGTACTGCGAGTATTGGTAGGTACCATATAATTTAATGTCTCCTAAGGAATTGCTCATAATAAACGAGAGATTACTGAAAAGAGAAAAGGCGCACCCGATGGCAATCGATGGAATTATTCAAGGCTGTTGCGGGGTCAAAGAAAAACTCTTATCGAATGATTGCTGGAGTTGGCATTTGAGAACAGTTTTTTCCCTGCTAAGGTGGTCGGTGCCCACATCGGGAATTACTCTTTTCTGCAACAAATCCCCTTGCTGGCAGCTGAAAACAGTTTCGACTGTTTAAGGTTCGCAATTTTGCAGCAAAAGAAAAGTGAAAGTGAACGAAATGATGAAAGGATGAACTTATGCTAGTCAAATGTTGACGTATGAAAACGATATCGCCATTGAACTCTATTCTAAAACTTATTTTGAGGCATTTTATTTAGCCCTGAGCGCAGTTCAAAGTTCCATGAAAGTTCCTAAAATGTTCTACAATTGAAAATCATCAAAAAAACGTGTGTTATGTTTGGCCAAAGCTTCAATTAAAATGTAACAAGAAAGTGCATTCAAGTGGCACTTCCTATATGCACATATTTCTGTATATGCGTATCCCACGAGCGGTCACCCTCTTGTTGGCTGACTTCTCCGATAAGACACCTCCGCACAGGCCCGAATCCCACGAGCCTAGACTTCGTTGATCGATGGCGTGCCTTCCCTTCCAGCTTATCTCGAGTTTGTTCCCAAGCGAAAGCTTTTCCCGTAGATCGAGGCATACTCACGGGCTGGGCTGTCGCACGGAGCGAGCTTCGGCACTGTGTCGCGGTGTGTGTGTGACTCGTTCGTTGGACAGCGAGTGGGCAGTTACCAGGTGATAAGGCTGGGTGTCTGCCACACAACATACTCGTAAATGAGTCGCTTATCACATAATGCCGTGCTAATGAGCGGGCTTAGCCGTCAGTGATTAGAGGAGAAGCCTGTGGCCCCAGGTATGAGCTCTAATCGTTGCTGCAGAAAAGAGTTGTCAGATATTGTTAGTTGGGGTAGCGGCAGAGATGTGCCTGTGCGAAGGTTAAACTATTATTTCCCGAATTACTCTTTGTGCGTGGTAATTGTGAGTCAGTGTCATTGCTTTGTTTTTTCGTGGAATTGTCCGCATTTTATGGTTAAATGACTGTTACCTGATGGCTATCCAAATTGTAAATGCTAATCGTAAACTAAACAAAGACTACAGCGCACTCGAGCATTGAGTGTTGGCCAAATAAAATGGGGGAATAAATATATAATATTGAATGGCAATGAATGAATCAATCAAGCAGCCAGCTGTACTCTCAAACATGCATGGAATGTTGCCAATTTTTGTGCAGATAAAATCCTCGATTGCGCACAGAAATCTCACCAATCAATCAACACACAATTTAGATAAAGAAAGCGACACTGAAATGGGAATTCAATGATTGCACTCGATAGTTGGATAGCAAACACTTCCGCTCCCTAAACGATGGGAAAACCCTAACTAATGCCATGTTTGTGCTCCATTTGTAATCAAGAGATTCTCCATGGAGAGTGGGAGTTGGGAGCGACGCAGATCTAGTGGCTCGATTCGATAAGATTATGGCCTTTGGCAGCTTCTAATTAAAGTACTTCGAGCCGGAATTCTCCAAAACATTGAAGTAATCAATCGCTTATCACCTCCAAAAAAAAGAAACAGCCACACACAGAGTCGTGAGTGTCGAGTGTGATGGATGTTGGTGGGTTTCTCTGGAATAACCAGACGTAGCACCACGATAAGCCCCCGGCCAGACCGGACCAGAGCCCCATGTGAGTGCATTCTTTCACGTTCTTGTAGGGCGAATCATTTTTAATTTCACTTGTAATTGGCGTGCGGCTTCAGACTTCTGAGCTGCTGAGTATAAATGTTGAATAGGAACTAAAACTAAATAGAAAAAAAAAAGATAAACCTTAAGGCTAAAACTACTTCCTGGCTACGGGCACTGGGGGATGGAGCATCATTTGCTGCTGCTGCTGCTGCTCGAGGTCTGTTTCGTGCTCCTCGACCAGTGCCTCTTCCAGCGCTGACTGCTCCTCGGCATCGCTGGCCTGGCCCTGGACATCGTCCAGATGCAGCCACACCTGCTCGACGGCGGCACGCAGCGCCTCGGCATACCGCCAGGCGCTGCGATCCTCAACGAGATCGGCGAGCTCGTACTTTTTATCCGGCTCGCGGTAGTGCTGCATCTGGGCCACTGTGGTGTTGACGGTGCGCGGATTGCAGGCGCCCGTGAGCCACTTGAGCGTGAAGTGATTGTGCAGCGTCAGGGAGTAGCGGGTGTTGTGGAAACACTTGGTGGCACGTCCGGGCAGCGAGTGATTGCGATGCCGCAGCGTGTGCTGCAGCACATACAGCTCGCCGGCCTCCTGCTCCTCGTGATTGCGCGCCTCGGGCACCACACGCGTGAAGTACGCATTGATGATGCACAGCGAGGTGAAGCGTCCCGCGCACTTGCCTCCCTTGGCCAGCTCCAGCTGGTGGGCGCGCTCGACCACGTCCTGCCACGTGCGCTGCGCGCCCAGCGGCATGATCACCTCATCCACGTCCACATTGAGCAGATAGTCGTGCCGGTACATGTTGCGGTAGAAGCAGTCGTTGTAGGGTATCAGCTCGTTCAGCCGCTTCACCAGCCGCCGCTGCTGCAGCAGCATGTGCTGGTAGTGGCGCAGCCGGGGCATGCCGTTGGCCAGCGTCAGCGGTCGCAGCTCGAGGTAGCCCGTCCGCTGGTAGTAGTCCAGCACCCGCTGCACCGACGGATGCACGTCGTACATGTAGGCATAGACCCGTGTGGCGCCCAGCAGTCGCTGCAGCTCGAACCACTCGATCAGCCGCTCCGACAGGTCCACGTAGGGGAAGTCAAAGCCCTTCAGGCACACCCCAAAGCTCAGCGGAGCCGTGGCATTGGCCACATTGCTTCCATGCCCGTTGCTTGTGGAAATGGTGCTGCTGGGTCGCTGCTTGGGCAGCTCAAAGTGCACACGCAGGGAGTTGGTGGCCTTGTGGCAGCGCTCGACCACCAGGGACACGGTGCGGGGCAGCGAGTCGTAGATATTCGGCGGCAAATCCTCCGGCACGGGACACCCGAGCAGGTGGGGATAGCTGAGCTGCGGCTGGTGGCCCCAGTTCTTCACCCAGACGCTGAGGAACTCGTTGACCTTCACGAAGATGGGCTCCCGGTGGCCCTCGTACCACAGCTGGCAGTGGGTGGCCGGGAAGGCGTCTCCGATTTGGTTGGCCGTGGCCAGTATGCGCACCGTGCGATGCTTCACGGCCGTCCGCTGGTCCAAGTAGGCGGCATACAGCTGGAAGGTCACGTTGGCATTGAGGAACGTCTGCCAGTAGATGTTGTGCAGGTGCAGGTCCAGGGGATCCGGATAGGCGGCACAGCTGGAGTTGACCTTGTAGGCCAGCGGCTTGGCGACGCGATACCACAGGCCGTAGTCGACCTCGGGCAGCTCCTGCTCCAGCTGCCGCACGAGCGCCTCATCGATGGGCTCCACCACATCCTGCACTGGCGGCGGTGTGGCCTTCTGGGCAGCGGCGGCGCCCCGGGTCGGTACCAGCTGGTCCGATCGATGCAGCGCGTTGAGGAGCAGCAGCAGAGCGAACAGGGCCGCCGACACGAGCAGCGTGAGTCGAACAAATCCACCTCTTGTTGACATTATGCTCTAGAGCATACTGACACCTGCCTAAAGAGACGACCACGGCATACACCGACCGACCAGCACTCAGAGAGAGTGAGTGAGAGGGAGAGCGCGCGTGGTAGGCAGCAATCTAATCACGCAAATGGGGCGATAACTACCAATGCTCAACCAGCAACTAGCAAAGTGTATTATCAGCCAGCGAGCATGGCCAAAAACAACGGTCACTGCCTTCACCAGAATTCTCCATTAACCGTAATTAGTGCAGTCCAATCCAATCCGATCGCGATCCCCACACCCCGCACCCCACACCCCACACCCAAAGCCCCCCATTCAAGTTGGACATTTGTTATCAGGAAAAAGTTAGCTCTCGAGTTGATTTGTTGTATCTTGCTGCAGTTCAGGCGAACGTCGAAAGCTTTCGGGGTCTCCAATCTATGAATAATGAAAATAGTTCGGGGTCGCCAATCAGCTGGGCACAACCCACGCCGCAGCGAAAGTCCTGTGAGCCTGTGAGCCCTGCCTAATTCCTTGTTAGGGATTTTGCTAATGAAACGATCAAATATGCATGAGCCGTGCGGACACACACACACGTGGCTTAGTCGGGAGTCGGGAGTCGGGAGTTGGAGTTTTTGGAAAACTTAATTTCTGTGAAAATTGTTTACTCAAAAAACTAGTCCCTGGTTCCACCCACACACACACCCACACCCACACCCACACCCTTGTAACCATCCACTTTCCCCTTGCCCATCCTCCCCAAGGGCATCGTAAACGGTTTTTGTTTTGTTTCTGCTCATTATTTTTTTTCTACTTTTTACGATTATAACTTTTTGCGTGTTTCCTTGCGCTGCCATTTTTGCAAGTAATTTAAAAATAATTTGACGCTGCTCTGATGGCTGCTTGCATGAGGATGGGGGTACAGGATGGTGTCTCTGTCTCTCCATGGAGTGGCTGCCTTGGGGCGAAGTTTGCTTTATTGACATTGTCACCCCGGCTCGTGACAATGAGAGCGCGCACCTGACGGAGGAGTAGCTGGAGGAGTACATGGAGTAGCTTCACAGAAACGACAACATCACCGACAACGACAGGATAATAAAATTGTGAAACAACTTTTTAATGAGAAACACTTTTTGCACATTGCACTGGCCATCAGCAATGAGGATGAGGCTGAGGCTGAGGATGCGGCTGAGGATGCGGCTCTGACGATGAGTCAGTAGTTTGTAAATTGTTGGAAACCCTGATGATGATGAGCCTGATGATGGCAATGGAATGAGCTTATGCCTGCGGCATAACAGCGCAACGCATCGCAGCGCAGCGCAGCGCATGGCCTGCTGCCGGAGACACTTTTGATATGGTTTGGTGGCTGCTGGACTGTCACTTGTTGCCCGTCCAGCCCCCACGCAATCGATACACCGGAATACAGCCGGATCTCGCAGGACACTTGGCAGCAGCAAAAAAATAAGTTTCGTGCCACCAGACTATCGACGCCATCAGGACTGTGGGCTCACGGCTGAACAGCAGTCGCCGACCCGTCTACAATTAACAATGAACATTTTACGCCGCACTGGAAAACGGAGGGAAAAACTAAGGGAAAAACTGCAAACTTTGCGCCGTAATTGCCCAGAAAAGTAACACAAATGAAACGCATCGACGCTTAATTACTTTTGCTAAATGGCACGAGGCCCAGAGCCAGAGCCAGGCCAGAGCTGGAGCCAGAGCCGGAGCCGGAACTGAAGCCACTGACTGTGTTAGGTAAACAGAGTTCTGAGGAGCAGTGTGGTGGGGAGAACTGGGGCACTGCAGCAGGAGATGGCAGAAAACTCCATTTGGCATGCGGGTGTTTGGCTTTGGTTTGGGGCTCGGTTTCGGCTTCGCTTTCAATCTAGCCAATGCTCTGAGTTGGCACCCGCTTTCTTCACACTCTCTGGTAAGACTTTCGATATTCCACAAGAGTGTAGAAGCGATCTCTAAGATTGCCAACACTTTTCCCTGAGCTAAAAAATGATCCTGCTGATGATTCTACTAAAGGGTATGCCCATGGTTCCAAGCTCTACTCGCTGGTGCTCACTCTTTGATTGCAGCCGCATGTGAGGAGAGACCTCGAAGGCTATGGAGTCGTCGGCACGATTTGACTTTTGTCGACGTCACAATTTGGAGAAGTTTACCCACTTCTGGCGGCGCCGCCACAAAACTTGGCCCAGAAAGTTCCCCTGCTGCCACTTGGTAAATGCAAGTTTTTGATTAAAAGCCTCCACCTACCCATACTCCAGCAGTAGTGGCGCCGCCGCGCCTCCTGCTGCCAGCCAGCAAAGTTTTCATGCCAGTGCCAGAGCCAGAGCCAGAGAGAAATTGTTAATTGAATGCATTTCGGGGTCCCTGCAATGTTTGCCTGTGCGTGATATGGGGCACTTTGCCAGCAGAGGCCAGCAGAATATGTTGGGGCCCATATGCCCCTGCCCAACACTTTAAACTGAAAACTCGCTGACCAACACTGCAGAGTGGCTTAAGAAATTGATGGAGTCTATTTCAAATATTTGCAAGTGTTGCCAATTTTGTAAATCGCCACCAAAGGCTGATAATTTTGTCAGTCAGCAGCACTTTCAGCACTGATGGAGTCTCAGTGTTGCACAGTAATTCCTGTGCTAACTGTGCCAACTGCTGATGAGGCTTGCAACATTTATGAGCGACTCTTAGCACGGCATTGAATGGGTCACTCCGGATGTGTCCAGGATGTGTCCCACCTGGTGGGCTGCCGATGCCCCAGCTGGTAGGTGTCATTAAAGATGCAAGCCCCAGCCCCTGTCCTTCCTGTTCATTGTAAAATAGTTTCGTTACAGCAGAGTATCTCTTGGACTCTCAGCCTGTTGCAGCAGTTGCAAGGATTCCATTCCAATCTCAGAGACCCACACACACACACACTCGGTTTTCATTAGCCCAAATTGGTTGTGGGGGTATGGGAATTGTTCAAGGTGGATGGCATTGGATAAGGTTAACGGATAAGGGATAAGGGATAAGGGAAGGAAACCCCTTAAAGTTAAGCGCCAGAGAATGGGACAAAAGTTGCCTTAAAGCCCGCTGCCAGTCAATGGCGACGAGGGCGACGGAGATGACGAGGATGATGATGATGATAGTTGGGGATTGCAAGAACGAGCTCCAACCGCTCAGTGTCCATGGGCGTGGCAGCGGTGGTGTGGAGGCGGCAGCAAAAACCCGAAAATAAAAGGAGGAAAAGCTGAGGAAAAGCAGCTGCAGATTTTCTATAAAAGCCGAGGCTAACGAGATTTGATGAATTGCAAGTCTTTGTGAATGAAGCTACAAGAAAGCTGCAGCATGAATAGCCCCCAGACGCACAGCCCCCGCAGCCGCCGCGCGCTCTCCCATCAGCGTCTAAGCCAAGTCCGCATAAAAAAAACCCATTAAGTGGTTTAAAGCAGTGAAAAAGCGCTCACAACACAGCAGCACGGGCAACACAGGCAACACACAGCAAAAGGAAAAATGCAGTTGACATGAAAGGCAGCGCAGAGCAGAGACGAGGCGAGACGAGACGGGACGAGACGAGGAAGAGCTGCAGCAGAGGCAGACAGACAGAGAGTCTGAAAAGAAAGAGGAAGGCAGGCAGGCAGGCAGGCAGACAATGCTCAGTAGGAGGATGGCGGAGCTTGGGGAGGACAAAGCAGCTTGACGAATTACTTGGCAGCTGCTCCTTGGATGGAGGACACTGCAGGACGATGCAGGGCGCAAGAAATTTAATTTGACCAACATTTTGATGTATCAAGTTCAGTCGGAGTGGAAGATTTATGACTTGCTGACAGAGACAAGGCGAAGGACAAGGACAGGGACAGGGACGGGGACAGGGACAAACACCAGCACCAACACTCGCAGATTGTGATGTCAAGTGCAGTGCAGCAGCAGGCAACAACAGTGCGGGTTACAGTTAAAGCTTTAAGATGCGATTCACCTCAACGCATCGTTGAAAGCTTTCTGCAAACGTTGAAAGCTCCGCCACAACACGATCGCATCAACGGCGATCGCGGAGCTTTCAGCCAAAGCTCTACAGGTTCAACGCCGACGCCAACAAATGAAAGTAAGCGGACCACTTGTCGCACTTCCCATTTCCCATTTTCCATAACCACTTTGCCCGCCTGCACTCACACGTAATGGGTCCAATGGAAATGAGGAAAACAAGGCCTTGGACGGGACAGCCAGTTGTGTAGCTCAGACACAGAGTAGACGCTGCCAAAAGCCTCAAACATCTGATTTAAACATCAAACAGTTAGTAGTCAGTATTCAGTTTTCGGCACACATTACACAGTTAACAGAATTTCTGGTTGTTGGCTTCAAATAAATACAGAGACAGAAGTTAACGGAAAGATGGCACGACTCTCCGCTTTGAGTGTGGCCGTGATGCTGCATTCGGTGATTGGCCTCTCCTACTACTACTTCTTCAAGCTGGGACGCTGCTCCTCGCAGCCGACGCCCCTCCTGGGCAGCTGGCTTTTCACGGGCTGCGTGGTGGCGGTGCTGCAAGCGGTGCGCCTGCTTCCCATCGGAGTGCCGAGCTTCACGGCCCTGCTGCTGGAGACGAGCATGTGCTGCTTCGTGCTCGACCTGATGCTGACGAAGCTGTGGTGCCGCATCGAGAATCTCGTCCACTGCGCCATCGTCGGCGTGCTGCAGATATGCCCCGTCGAGGATGAGACCTTCCTGGCCTTCGAGTATTGGACGCAGGCCACACTCACCACCATCATTGGGATCTGTCTGCTGTGGGTGACCCTGTGGGCCCTGGCCCTGCCCCAGCGGGTGCGCGAAGGTTTCCAGTGCTGGCGACACAGCTGCCATCGTCAGCTCTCCCGTGTGCTCTTCTCGCGGCAGGAGAGCGCCTTAGGCTATGCCGCCTGATTGAAGCTTACTCCCACTCAAAATTATCAGTTCAAATCGAGAAAATTGCTCAAATTATGGGTTGAGTAGGAGCATTTTCCATGGCCCTGAGAGCCACGAAAGTGTCTACAAACCCAACCAAAGATTGCACCAAAATAAATAGCAAAATAATCACAAGTTTCGGGCTACATTTTATCCTGTCGGTTGGTTCCACTGTGTGGTGGCGGTGTGTCGCAGCGAACAAGTAAATCAAACTGGAAAAGCGCCGACCAATTTCGTTTTCATTTTCATTTGCGATGGCAATGAAAAACCCGTTTAACCGTTCCACGGCCAAGCGGCAATGCGGAAGAGGCTTGCCGTCTAATTGTGGGCTTCGGAAGACGGAACCAGAGGCGCCTGCGGAGCCAGGAGCCAGGCACAGCCAAATGTTGCCCATTGCTGCCTGTTTGGGATGTGTGATCGAAGGCTAAACTTGAACTTGAAGCATGGCCAAAATGCAACACGCAACAACATGCCGCAACATATGCCGCCGCCGCTTCCAAAGAATTGCCAACACGCAAAGGCAACTGGAAGCTGTCGCTGCCACTGCCACTGCCACTGCCACTGAAGCTGTTGCAGTGGCAGAGCCATGCCGCCATGCCTTGGCTCATTTGGCAATTGTGGAAAACTGAGGAAAATTGCCAAGTGGCCGGCTGACAGTCGGAGTATAAAAGCAGCTGCCATCGACCAGAGCCAAGTTAATCGAAGCGCGTCGCTGGAAAAGTGCAAGTGCCTTCCACGCTTTCCCAACCGTGCAGTGCAGCTCGCGTATCCCAAATATCAATTGAAAATCCCTTGAGGTGTGTGTTTTTTTTTTGTGTGCCTTCCTTGGACTCCATTTTGACTCTTTGTTTCTCTTGCTCGCTCCTGCAGATGCTGTGCCAGCGACACATCCATTGCCGCCTGCTGCTGGCAGGACAGCTGCTAATGCTGCTGCCCATCATGCAAACCACGCCCGTGTCCAGTCCCGAGGTAGCCAACAAGGCAGCCCAATCGCCCAACAGTCTGCTGGTGCAACAGCAGCAGCAACAGCAGCAACAGCAACAGCAGCAACAGCAACAGCAGCAACAACAGCAGCAGGAGGCGCACCTGAACTCACTCAGCGCCTATGCCAGTGGATATGACAGCCTGGCGCAGCTACAGATGCAGAGCCAACTCCAGAGTCAGCTACAAAGCCAGATTCAGGCACAGAACCAGGGCCAGGGCCAGGGACAGTCGCAGGCCGAGGCAGATAACTCCTCCTTCAAGCCCTCCTACAAAATGCCCGAAATGGAGACGAACTTCACGCCCATGCAGACGGCTGGCACGCCCAGCGTGGGGGGCCTGCCCTCCACGCCCATGCTGATGCAGTACCTGCCCGCCCAGACCCTGCAGGATGGCACCGGCACCGTGCAGTACCTCCAGCTAATACCCACACGTCCGATTATCGTGCCCATCAGTCCCTATCTGCAGGCGGCTGCCGCAGCTGCGGGCAACATGCCCACACCGCCAGCGCCCAGCGTGGTGGCAGCACCACAGCCCGACTTCTCCGGCCGCACAGCCACCGTGCTGAGCGCCCTGCCGCCCAACTACGGCCCGCTGCAGGGCTATGCCACGAGCATCAATCCTGCGGCCGCCTACCGCAGCACTTACCGCATCAACCGCGAGGCCAAGGACAAACATTATCCGGCCACCTTCTCGCTGAACCTCAACGAGTATCTGCCAGCCTCCTCGGTGGGTCACGATGCCAGCACCCATTTGTACCTCAGGCCACGATCGTAGGGGATGCAGCTCGCATTTTCTCTCCTTAAACCTCTCTTTTTTTTGTTTTTTGTTGCATGAAACCCCAAATAAAGCGGATGGAAAAATGGAACCAAACCCAAAGAGTGGTAATGGGTTCCGTTTAGGCTTTCGGGGAGGGAATTCCACACCTTTCACTTGGTAGCCCTCTAAAAAGTAGATCGTGGAGTGGCAGAACTGAGTGTCTGGCATGGGACTGAGTTTCCGCCTTTCGTTTTCACACACAGACGACCCAAGAGGGGGGGCTGGGGGGCAGCATGTAACCGGGTTAACGGTTACCGAATCTAGACAAATAGCCAAAAGGCACACAAAGGTTGCGGGGGTGACGGGTGCCCTCAACAAGGTCGTCTTTGAATGTTGAACAGAATGCAGTGGCATTGTTTTTGGTGCTCGCTTGTTTGTTTTTTTGCTTTTTTTGTTTCTTGCTGTCTGTGTGGAAAGTGAGCAACAATTTCACGCCCCACCGGAACAGAGTCGCGTCGAGTGGCGTCGAGTAATAGTAAGAGTCGTGTGTGTCTTCCCCAGAGCGCGTATTACACAGGGGCAGCATGGACAACCTTGAAGTTGCATCACAGACCAAGTCCAAGTCGGAGTCTGTGGCGTGTCTCACTTTCATCTGTCTGCACTCCTAATTTTCACAACTTGACAAATTCATTTGGCATTAACTGGCCCCAAAATCGGAATGGAGCTTCACTTCAGCGCTCCACAGACACAGGGCATGTGGCAGCCAGTGGGTGTGGTACCAGGGGGGGCTAAAACATCTTTCACTTGCGCCGCACTTATGTAGAGCAAATGGCCAATGGCTCTATCACTCACAGCCGCTTGCTTTGCGTGGCCTCGAAGTGGAAATACTCTTGCAGACGGTGTGGAACCTGAATTGGAGCTGATGGATTTGGGTAAATTATGAGGCGTCACTCTCTAGATGGACTCCCTGTCTGTTAGTGTATTTGCTGGCCATTCGAGTGGCATTACATGCCACATTCAGTGCCACAATTCACTTTCAATCATCGAAATGTTCCACATGTCGTCGCTGCATTGATGTTGTGGCCAAATGTTGCCTCAATTCGGCTTTGATGATGATGAAGACGCCCCGTGGCGTTCGTCTCTGGATGGGATCCCTTGTAATGAGATTTTGGATGGGGCCCTGGTGGTCTGTGTAGGGTTCAGGGCTTCGATGAGTTGATTGGGCGCACTTGCCTCGCGACTACTCCACGCCGTATTTTTGTGGAGCGGAAGTGAGCGGTTATCGATGCTCTCTGGCCCCAAAAAACCAAATGCTTCTCACACTCACCCCACTCCCACCCCACCCCGCCGCACACTCACTCTCAACTCACTTGTGGTTCGAATGGTTCGATTAATGGCCAATGTTTGGCTTCTTCTAGAGCTCTGCTCTGCTCTGCTCTGCTCTGATCTCAGTGAGGCAGTTAAGTAAGGTGGAGTTGGAGCTGAAGCTGAAGCTGCGGCTGTGGCCCGGGGCGCGCTTCACTTGTCCGACGTTGTTATAACACTTTAAAGCGCGTAAATTAGCTCTGTGGACTGGGTCTTTGTTGTCGGCTTTTGGGGCGGTGCTCGCTTGCTTGTTGCATGCTGCCCGTTTGCTGCCCGTTTGCTGCCCGTTTGCTGTTTGCCGTACCCCGGGTACCGCAGTTTCAAATGAATTCAATTTGAATTTCCAGCTATTTACTTTCCATTTCAATTAATTGCCCGAGCTTTAAACGGATCCAAGTCAAGCCACACCAAAACCCCATCCAACATAATGCGAACTCACTTCAGTCCTTTCTTCGCTCATCTGCATCCAATGAGTGCCGCAAAGAGAACTCCGAGCTCTGATCAGAGCTCTGACCAGAGGCCGGCACCGGGCGGTATAAAATGAATGCCACCGCTCGGCTCTGTCGCAGTCGCTTCAGTGGTCGTCACATGGTCGTTGCTGTCTCTTCGCCTCGTGGTCTCTATATTTCGGCATTAGTTTTGTGTTCATTTTTGTGGCAGTTGCTGCCGTTGCTGTTGTTTTGTGTGTGCTCAAAATATTTTGTTAATTTTTGTTTGGTGAATGTTGTCTGTGCTGGTTGTGGCTTAACCCAAGGAATCAGCCTCATCATCAACTGCAGCCGAAGCGGAATCAGCAACAGGGGAGACCATAAAGGAGATACCAGAATTATGGTGCGTATGGGGGAAGTGTTTGCTGAAGATAAATATGGATATGGATATGGCAGAAAGCAGCAAAGAAGCGACCAATTTATGGACAGAACTTATGAGAGTTGAGTTGAGGCATTCCATAGATAAATCTATGACATTCCCGTATTATGCACACAAAAGTTAGAGGAGATAAGTGAAGATATCAATAGATGAGAGTTCCGGCAAAACGAAAGTGCTTGCGTCACTTTTAAGTCTGATTTATCATAATGATACCATCACAGATACTTATAGCTACAGATATAAAGACAGAGAAGGAGAAAGAGAGCTGGACTCTAATGAGCCAATCTGCGACAATTTCATGCTTCATGGATTGATTGATCATATGTCAACGGAGGGAGCTTGATAGCTGGCATCTGTTCATGGGTATTAGATTATGGGCAAAACAATGAAGGGGAAAGTTTGACGCTGAGGTATCTGAGGGAGGTGGCCAAAGTTGGCATGGAAGAAACAAAACCCGCTCCTTCAATGGGTTCTATTATGATATTTCCAGCACTCTGTCACATGTCAGTGATTGACATTGCCCTAGAACCTGAGCGGCAGCGTCATCTCTGAGCGGCCACCAAGTTTGTGTCTTGAGTCTTTTGTTGACTTCTTTTGTTTTTGCTTTTTTGTGTGTGTGGAACAAAAGGCGCAAATTACGCATGTTAACGATGCGCCTCCATTAGCCATGCTCTGGGCCATCAATCAGCGCGCTGCACTTGCCGACCTGCTCCGATATGACCTGCTGCGATCATTAGTCGGGGCCGACAAAAATAATTACAGGCAGGCGGGCAGGCGGGCAGGCAGGCCAAAAGCCCCTCCTGGAAACTGGGGCACGCATGAGGCAGCAGCTTAGTCGTAGTTTGGCCAGCGGCAGTTTCGCAGGTTTCGATTTCGTTTCGCAATGTTGCAACATCTCGTGGAATGCTTCTGCTTCTGCTTCTTCATCTTCATTGGAAGCTGTGTGCAGCTTCGACTTAGACTTTGACTTCGACTTCTTGCGTGACAAATGGTCATAAGTGGCTCCGCTCTGCAAGTCCGCTTGATGCTGGTGCTGGGGATTTTAGAAAGGCCGCCGATCGGGCCAACTGGCTTATCACTGGCGGCGCAGAGTGGCCTTGTCCTGATCGTGTTGCACACAAACAGGTGGACGGGCCACACAGTTGCACCCACAACCTACAAGCCACAAGCAAAACGAAGAAACAAAGAGAAAAGGTTTGGCCTGAGCAAATTTCACGGCAAATTTGTTTCAGTTTACAATCGGTTGATCTTTCCACTTGACTGCACAAAGAGGGGGAAGTCCCTCTCTGCCAAATGCTCTCCGATTTCGAGCCAAATTAAAAATGGTCAAAACTCAATTAAACGCATCAATGGCTGCTGCTGGCTGGTTGCCAGTGGGCGTGGCACTGGCACTGGCGAAAGGCAACAGCAGCAGCTGTGGCAGTGCCAGTGCCAGTGGCAGAAAAACCTTTCACCAAAAAGCATTGCTTGCCACCTGACTGTCGTCTGTGGCCCTTCTAATCAGCCCGTTGCCTCCTGTCGCTAATCCAACTCTGTCTCCGCTTCCACAGGCTGCATTGCATCACCT
Source organism: Drosophila subobscura (assembly GCF_008121235.1). NCBI lineage: Eukaryota > Metazoa > Arthropoda > Insecta > Diptera > Drosophilidae > Drosophila > Drosophila subobscura. The sequence goes on from NC_048530.1 coordinate 7,173,076, forward strand.
GCTCCTAGTGATCGTCACTCTGTCGGCCGTGCAGGCTGTACTCTCGCCCCCGCCCGGCTACGATGACGACAACTCACCGCTGCAGCTGCGCCTGGAGGATCTGGAGCGGGAACGTGAGCGAGAGCGTGAACTGGAACTGGAACAGGATCTGGAGCAACATTTCGATGTGAATCGGCCGCCGCTGCTGCCCAATCACTACGAGTGGCGTCCGGGCGTGGCGGCCAGCCTGCCGCCCAGCTATGTGCAGGATGCCGCCCAGCGGGAGCGCCAACTGGAGGAGCTGCGGCAGCTGCAGCGGCAGCACCAGCAGCTGAGTGCGGGCTATGCATTCCCCGCCCACCTGCCGCCGAGCGTCTTCTATGTGTGAGTACAGAGGCAGAAAGAAAGCTTTCAGCGACAGCTTTAATGTGCGAGGTGCGAGGCTCGAAGCTTTTGCAGCTTTTAGCTGAGACACTGCACAGACAGCAGCTTCAGCTGCAGGTTCACCTACCGCAAAAGCTGCAGAGGAAGAGCTTCAAGCTGTTGCCAGAGGGAGAGCTTTTAAGCTCACGCTTGAAACGAAAAACTAAAGCCACAAACAGTTCCAAGTGAGCAGAAAACAGACAACGAACGAGCACCGTTAATGTCACTGCTGATTGGAGGCTGATTGAAGCTCGCTTCGGCTGCTGAGGCAGGGCTGATTGATGCCCAAATTGGCACAGACTTTCATTTGTGCCTGGAGAACTGACTATCCAGCGCCTAATCTCAGACTAATCCCGAGCTAATCTCAGCCTAATTCGCGGCACTTTGCAGCGCTGTCTTTGGGGTCTGGGTGTTGAAATGGCAGTTTCACTTTGGCCGCCGTTGGCTTCCGACAAATGGATGGATGATTGCGGGAATTAGGGCCACCGATCAGAGGCGGCTCCTCTGGGTATTTTATTGTAGCACCTCGTTAATGTTACCAATTCTGCTTCCTCCCACACAGCGGACCCGGACCCACAGCAGCCACGCCCACACACACGACCACACCGACGGCAACGGCAACGGCAGCAGCAGCAGCAACAACTGCAACCTCTGCCAGACTCCTGAGACCCATTGTGCCCTATGATCTCGATCTGCAGCTAAATGGCATTCAGTATCTGGGGAGCAATGCCCTGCCACAGCCACTGCCGCGACCTCAGCACCAGCTCCAGCTGCAGCTGCAGCGGCCACCCTTTGTCTACGGCTATACGCAGCCGCCGCCCAGGCTGTACGCCGCCCGACCACCGCCACCGCCAGGACTAGGATTTCAGCAGTCGAAGCAGTTCGCCTATGCACCGCCCCCGCAACGCGGCTACGCCGCTGGCCATCGCATACCCCTGCCCTATCCGCCGAGCTTCATCAGCATCACAACGCGACGGCCCTCGGGCGGCTATGGGGCCAGCCATCAGAAGCCGTTCCGCCCCTCGCAGCCGGACCCCACGCCGGATCTGTTCGCCGGACGTGCGTCCAAGTCGCTGCTGGACTCGTACATACCCAGCTGGGAGGTGTTGCGGCTGCTACAGCAAACCCAGCCACAGTCGCAGTCACAGCCACATCCGTACAGCAGTCATGGTCCAGTGCAGCGGCACACTCTGGCCTACCCCGTCGCCCGACCGTTGAGACTGGTCAAGCGGGGCTCCGAGGGGGAGACCGTGAAGAAGTCGCTTCAAGCGAATGTTTAGCTTACATTTTTCTGTGTCTGTGTGAGTGTGTGTGTGTGTTCGTGTGTTTGCGTGTGTGTGCTTATTTTTTTTCTGTTTACGATTATTTATTAAAGCCAATAACGAGCAATAAATGATGAATGATTAGAGCTGTAGATGGTGCAGATCGAGCCGCAGTCACAGTCTTCCTGCATTCTCAGTTGCCCCAAAAGACGCGGTGGCACGATCACATAACAGGCGCTAGACCTAGGCAGACCGGGTGCAGCATCTCCATCCGCCAAAAATATTCAGCGCCCAGCCACATCTTCACTTTCCAGCTTCAGCGTCAGTTTCGATTTGTGTTCGATCGGTTTTCAGGCCATTTAAAGCTGGAGCCAGAGACAGAGACAGAGGCACAGCCAAAGCCAATCCAATCGAATCAAATGTGCAATATGTGACTTTGTCAATGAGCCAGTGGGGCTGCCAGGCAGCTCCTCTTCAGTTTGCTTCTGGAGCTGCTGCCGCTGCTCACGTAATCGCGCCCATAAAGCCAACAGCCAACAGCCGACAGCAATAACAAACAATTACGGGCAGAGCGAGACGGAGAGGAAGAGCGGCAGCAACAAGTCGCGCAAAGATTATGATTTGTGTGGCAGTGTGCCCCATGTGGCAGGCTGAAAGTCCGCTGATAGACGGACGTATGGACGGACAGGTGGAAATTTATGCAAGTAGGAAGCGAAGATGCTCCAAAGATGCTGCTGCTGCTGCTGCTGCCAAGATGCGATTTTCAACTACTCGTACTCGTGTGTGCGTTTTTTTTTTGTTATTTTTGGCCATCTCATGGTTGTTAATGAAGCTGCCACTGGATGGGGCACAGGCACATCAAAATTGTTGCATTGTCTGCTTGTTTGTCACCCATTAAATATGCAGACAACAATTGAGGCTGAGTGGGGCCCTGCCCTCTGGCTTCAAGGGAGACATGTGGCTGGGCAGACACTTCCTGACTGGAAGTCTCACATGGGATAACGATACCCCGTTGCGGCGTTGCGCTGTTTGGGGGGTCGGGGCAAACAGCTTGACCTCACTTTGGGGGTCAAATCATGCTCCAGTTTGTGGCTGAATCAAAATTAAAATATACATAAATAATTCCCATTGAAGAAGGGAATCTTTTGTGGCCCTTCTGCCCACGGCCAACCTTCTTAACGTTGGATTTATGTGCGCTTCTGCCGCCCAATGGCTGACTCCGTAGGCTGCCCGCTCAAGGCACATCTTCACAACAAATACAAATAATAGTCGCTGACTAAGTGACATTGTTGCAGCTTAAGAGCAGACAATGAGCTCTTCGCTAGTTGAAATCGAGCTAAGGTTGAGGCTGAAGCTGGTGGTGCCATTGTGCAATGTTTGCTGAGCCACGGATCGGTATCTGTTCGGTCGGCTTCGATTCGCCATAGTCATTGACAGCGGCACAAAAGATCATCGAACAACATTTCAATTGCTGCCAAACAATTTGTAAGAGCAACCAAAACCAGCCAGATATCGATATCCTTGAGAGCTGACCGCCTTTTCATATGCCAATCAAGTACAAATATGTGGAAATATGATGAATGATTGCAATCAAAAGATTACAGGATTGCACTGCTAATTTCTGGAGTGGCTTCCTCAATCAAATATCAGACTACTATCTGGTACGTACCTCTTCCCATCGAAGAGTTTAAAAACAATTTCGACAATGCAACCCGAAAATGATTGCGAATGGAGCGAATGAGTATTCAGCTCTGAATATCTGTTTGCTGTTTTATCGTTATCTTTGCTGCTGCTGCTGCTGCTGCTGCTAACTCTGTGCTCTGTTTTGTGTCTTTTTGACACAAAGCGGATTACAAAATCCCACCTAAAAAGACCAACTCTTGTTATGCCATTTCTCTTTTCGCGCTAGCCCCAGTCCCAGTCCCAACCCAAGCCCCAGCCCCAGCCCAGACCCGAGCGTAGACAAGTTAATGCGCCAATTAAATTGCCACTACTCGTGGACCCCTTGGCACTACTCTCGTATCTTTCTCCTTCGTATCTCTTTTGGCCTGGCTGGCCTGGCCCGGCCCTCGCTATCTGCAATTGTTTCTATGCAAATTTGTGTGTTTCGATCGGTTGGTGGCTCTTTTTTGTGCAGGGCATAGAAATCATTATGATATCAAAGCATACAAAAGGCAGACACGATGCCCCACAATAAACGCCATCAAAAATTATTCACTCGAAAATGAAAGGCCTCCGGAATGGCCCCAGCTCCGGACCGGACTGACATCAAATGGAGAGTAGAGTGGACCAGCACCACCTCTGGCAGCAGCCAAAAGTTGCGCCAATTTTTTTATGACTTTGAACTTGAACTGGAAATTGGACAGTGGCCAGCCGACAGTGGACAGATGGGTAGGCAGAGCCAATGGAAGTGTCAAATCTCTTGTCCCCAAAGAAAGGCCAAAAAAAGCTGCAAAAGCGAAAGGGATTGTGTGTGTTTGTGTGTGTCTGTCTGTCTGTCTGGATGGTTGGTTGGTTGCTTGGGTGGAGTAGAGCTTTGTGAAAGGTGCGATCTCCCATGGCGAGGCAAGGTCAGTTGTCGGGCTCTCACGCAGTTGAATGATGCGTAAAAAAATAGCTTGAAACTGTGAATAATACAGCGGAATACAGCGGAAATATGAATATTGATGTAGGATCAAGTACTTGTAATGCCACTACAGTAATACAGTAGCCACAATAACTAATACACTGCAGCCACCAGAGCGCAGTCAGCTAGTGTTGCGTGTGATGTTGATGCGCTGTGCAAATGTCGCCTAAGCGAACAAATATCATTCACTGCGAATAAAGCGAGGAAGAGACTGAAATAGTAAATAATGTACCATGGATATGGCCTGAAAATGAAGTGGAGAATCTGTTACAATCTTTTAGAAATTTCCAAATTGGTTGGACCGATTTCTTTGCGAGAATCTTTACTTCGATCAATTAGAATGAGTTAAAAAATTCTTTACATGTGAAGAAGAAAGATTCCAGTAAATTTATTTTTGTATTCTATTACATGCCAGCCAAGAAAACACACAGCTAAGCCACATTGGGAGAGAGAGAGAGAGAATGTTTAGATAAATTTATATAAAATTTTAGATAATCTTTTCATGTATCTCGTAACTTGTAGAATATTTAAGCTTAGAGTAACTGCAGCAGAGTGCCTTGAGGAGTGCGGAACCAAGTGCGAAGCAGAGTATACAGTGGGTGAGTGACAGCCCTAGGCAAGATCCTCATTAGCGTGTAATGCTATGCTTTTAAGCAGCTCTCATGTTATTAGATGATTCGAACTTTCCACCAAAAAGAAACACCCATCTGCCACTTCCCCACACAAACACTCGTACAGGCATACAGTTTAGAGTTGAACAACAAATGCGAAGATCTTTCTATCTGCATCAGTTTGTTTACAGCTGAGGCAATATTCCAGGCAACCTACACCTTCAGACACAGACACAGACACAGGCACTCAAATACACATACAGATGCTCATGTGGACGTGCGGTGTCATTGCTGGTGAACTCGTCCACAGAGATCGGAGATCGTAGATCGGTTCGGATCGTTCCGCACGCTCTGCCCTCGACTCGCAGCCAGCCAGCCAGCCAGCCAGCCAGCAGCTACCAGCTCTGAATCCAAATCCGAGTCCAAATCCGAGACTCCGCTGACTGACTGGCCAAGTGGCTTGATGCAACCCAAACGAAGACGTAGACGAAGACCAAAAGCTGTACCTCTACTTGGTATTGGTGGTGCTGTGTGTTTTGGTGATGGTATTGGTGGTGGTGGTGCTGCTGCGGTTGGCAAAATGCGCGATATATAAACCGCGAGCATCGCCAGCGCCATCCACAGTACAAGGCGCGACTTTTGAACGCTGGCAACGCAGCTCCTCCATTGCTACACAGACTCCAACACACTATCGATATCTCGGGCACCCACGGCGAGTGTCTGCCACATACGGTTGTGCCTCCCTCCTCCCGCAATCAGCAATCACCAACCATATAAAGTTGTTTGTTTTTTTTGTGTGCCACGAACAAATCGGGCGAAGAAAGTGCCGCCTGCCAGTGAATTGGATATAACATATAGCTGCTGGGATCTGGCACGATCTGAACTGAGAAGTGCGTGAGAAGTTTGCTTTGAATGTGCATTGTCCGCATATTAGCATAGGAGGAACACAGACACCGAGAGAGCCATGCGACTGGCATTGATACTGGTAAGATTCCGTAATGGTGATTGCACAATCTCCCGGAAGAGATCTACAACCACACCCCCACAACAACCACTCCCACTCCCACTGCCCCCTCCACTGGATCTCTGTATCTCTGGCTCACTGGCTCCGCCTCCCCCTCTTCAAGCCTGACAAATTGCATTTGCATTCCAGTTGCAGTTTCCAGTTGCTCAGCCGGTCAGCTGCCATAGCGGCGGCAAAGCGGGAAAACCAAGCGAAATACCCGCCCCAGGCAGTTCAATGATCTGGCAATGCACAGGATGCAATGATTCAATGCACTATGCCACTCTCCATCATAGAGTGTTGCTCCCTTCTTTTGAGATCTCGCTTGACCTCCTCGCTTGGCTGCACCTTCACTGGCGCTGCCCTTGCCCTTGTCCATCAATCACGGACCACAGCGAAGGGCCATCCACATGGCAGCCACAGTTTGGACGCTAATTGGACGAGCTCTGGCTCAGAGAATGGCCACTTTGTGGCGCAACCAGAACTCGTTTCCTCGCCACTCTGTCACTCTCCCATTTGGTTACATAAAGTTATTACCAGCTGAAAACGGAGGATTGGGAGACAGCTGGGGGCTGGCTTTGGCTTTTGCTTTGGCAGGATAATCTCCGCTTGTCTAATTTACATTTTATTGTCTTGTGCCTGGCTTTAATGTTGCTGTTGTTTGCCACAAGTAATGTTGCAGATGACGTTGTTGTTGGTGTTGCTGTTGATGATGCAACAACGAAAGCCAAACAGTAACAAAAACCAAGCAAAATTTCGAGTCCGACTAATTTGCACGCGTTGCGTGACGATCGTTTGCCTCTGCCTCGTGTTGCTGTTGTTTCTTTGATGTTGCAGCTGTTGATATTTGATGTTGTACAAGCGACTTTGCCACCCCCCAGGGCACCCCGGGCGGGAAAGAAAGTTCAGTGGCAGCAGCAGCAGCAGCAAATGGCACCCATGAGATCTTGAAATTTTGGAGTTCTGTGAATTGCCAGCGAAGAATAATCCATTGCAATCTCTCAGCGGATCCATTCTGTTTGTAAAGTGAAAGGCAGCGCCACAGAGTCGAGTGCAATTAAATTAAATTATTACAGAAAATAGTTGGCAAAGATAAATCAATTGCTGTAGAGACAGATCCGAGTAGTTGCTGCTGCCGGACCATAGATTATATAAAGCAGCAGGCAGCAGGCAGCAGCAACAGCAACATGAGCAACTTTATGCCTCCTCCAGCACCACCGATAACCCCTCTTCGGCAGCTCTTCTGTCCGGGCTCCCACTTGGCTCACATGCTAACATTTGACAACAAATTTTTGCTGGCTTTGTGGCAGCGGTTGTTGTGTGGCAAGTCTGCCGAAAAACTCTTCCTGCTTAACAAGCAAACCAGCAAGAAACGAAGCAACGACAGGCGCAGCAACATAAGCAGCAGCAAAGCCAGCACCAGCCAGCACCCAAGCACCCAGGCAGCCAACAAGAAGAGAGCTATTAAAATGACTTGACACACTGTCCCAGTTTTTCGGGCATTTGCACACAAACATTCACACACACGGCAGTCGAGTACACTCGACGAGTACGACGTACTCCACGAAGCGGTAATTGAGTGACAAAATGCAATTAAAACTAAGCCATCCGCCAGATATTCATTGCTGATCAGGAGGCATTGCTTGCGAAATGGCCCAAGTATGCAGATACTTTGAGGGGTAGTGGGAATGCAGCGATTAAAAGCCGATTAAAATATCGATTGCAAATGCAAAACAGTTTTGCAATCGATTCATAAACGAGAGTCTGTTGTGGGTTGATATTTGAGCAACAACTTGAAGACATATTTCGATAACATTCGATTAAAATATCGATTTATTTTGGAAGAATTATATTTTCCACAAAGTCAAGTTTTCAACACAACAAACGAAAGTTTTTCAATACCAATTCGATAACATATTCGATATATTTATCGATAGGTAATCGGTTTATTCGATTAATCGATGCATCAATCATCCATAAATATAAATAATTAGCAAACAAATTTGCTAGCACTATTTATCGATTGTTATCGATCATAATCGATTAATCATTAACCATAAATCAGCCATAACCGAAGCCATTGCCCTATCTGTCACCATCTGTGGCCAAAAACAAACGACTGAAGACACCGCGAAGCTGCTCACGCCAGAGACGATCGAGCCAGATTCGATTACAACACTACAAGACATGACTAGCCCACCTCCCTGCCTCCCCTGACACCCCTCTCTACCGCTGCTAAAAAGCACCGCAAGCATTCACTTGACGAAATGTCAAATGTGAAACCTTTTAGATGCCCCACTCCCCGAGTCGCGAGCGCATTGATCATTTAACGATCGACGGATCGGCGGATCGGCATCGACATCGATATGGAGATCGAGCTGGTATTGAGATTGAGACCATTGTCGATCGCCTCCATCTCTCTCTCTCTCTCTCTTACCTTGAGCTGAAACAATGCGACAAAAGCTAGACAAAAGCCACTCGTAGCCCGTAACCCAATGCTGATGCTCATGTTTTCTGCTCTTTCAGTGCACCCTGAGTGCGGCCGTGTGCCTGGTGAGCGGTTTGGGTCAGCCGGAGGCTCCCACCAAGGCGTCCAGCTACCCCAAGAAGGTGACAACGCTGAAGAAGCGTCCGACCAAGACACCCACAGCGGCAACCACAGCCTCAGCATCCGCGAGCAGCAGCCCAGCCCTAGGCAGTGGGACGACCAGCAAGCCGAGCAAGCCACGCGTGAAGATCGGAAAGGCCAGCAGGCCCACGACGACGACGACGACGACAACAGGGCCTAGAGGCACCACCAAAGCACCGGCTTTAGCTGCCACCTTTGGCAATCTGCCCGCCGACGATCTGGAGTTCATCAAGGAGCTGGATAAGCAGTTCAAGCTGCACGGCGACAAGATCAAGATCAAGGTGGAGCGAGACAACTCCACGGGCAGTGGCAGTGGCTCCGGCAAGAACAGCAAACGCACCATCGAAGGGGATCTGGGGTGAGTCAATCATCGAATCGAAACCCAATCGGAAACTGAAATTATAATCACGCGAATGTCTTGTCTGTAGATATGGCTATGCCCATCAGGGTTACGACTACACGCCGCCCAAGTTCATGTTCTATCCGTACTCGCAGCACGACATTCCGGCCACAGAGGCGCCACTGGATACGTACAGCAGCTATGAACCCTCTGGCTTTGCCCTGCCACAGCCGCAGGGACCGGAGGAGGAGGAGGAGCCGCAGGAGCATCAGCAGGAGCACCAACAGCCGCCGCAGCAGGAGCAACACGTGACCAGCGTGACCATCGAGCCGTCGTACTCGTACGAGCTGAAGCCACAGACCACCTACGAGACACAGGCACCGCATCCGACACAGCCGCAGGAGCACCAGCCGCATCCAAGCCATCCTGGACTGGAGCAGCCACAGATTGACCTGCCGCAGGAGGAGGAGCATGGGGATCAGGGCGGCTACCAAGAGCCCGTCATCGTTCTGCGCATCCCAGGGCCCGCCAAGTATGCCGCCCATCTGCAGACCCTGCTGCAGCAGTACCTCGAGATTCGGGCCGCCCAGTACTTGAGTCTGCTCCAAGAGGCCGAGCAGCATCAGCAGCATCAGCAGCAGCAACAACATCAGCAGCAGCAACATGTGGATCTCTCGCAGCAATATGGCTCCCCCGAGCAGGTGCCCTACCATCCCGATGTGAGCTATGCCCATCAGCTGGCACCCACGCCACAGCCAGTGCAGTATGCGGCCATCGATGATGTCTATCAGAGCTACAAGGGGCGCCACCAGCAGCAGCAGCAGCAGCAGCAGCAGCAACTGCAACTGCAACAGCAGCAACATCAACATCAGCAGCAATACGAGCAGCCACCGCCCGAGGCCTACTATGCGCCAACGGGCTACCAGCAGCAGACGCAGTTCTACTACGCCCAACCGCAGTCCCATGGCCACGGGCAGGGGCAGACGCAGCCGCAGCTCTACCTGATAGCCATGGCCCCACAGCCGGATTACGGAGAGGCAGCTCCACAGGCGGACTACGGAGAACAACATCAGCAACAGCAGCAGCAGCAGCAGCATCAGCAGCAACAGCAACCGATCTATGTTCCCGAATCGGAGCCACCCTCGGCACCCGAGGCGGAGCACGAGCAGGAGCACAGTCTACCCATCACGGAGAACAATCCGCGGCCCACTCACACCAAGGTCATCTTCAATACACATTCCAGCCACATGTATCCCGCCCTGCGGCAATACTCCCAGCAGCTGCAGCAGCACCAACACCACCAGGAGCAGCAGCAGCAGCAGCAGGTGGAGCAGCAGGAGGGCGCCTCCGAGGAGAGTGCTCCCAGTGGCCAGCGGCCGTTCAACTACCACGCCCACAACCTCAAGATGCGGCAGGGCAAGCGTTCGGCGAAGGCGCAACCCGAGGCGGCAGCCAGTGACCAGCGACTGCAGCAGATCCGCGAGTACGTGCGGGAGAAGCTCGGGGCGGAGATGGGCTCGGCGGTGGAGTACAAGACGACACAGCTGCTGGAGGGCTAACAGTTTAGCCTTCTCCCCATCCATTCTTAGTACTAACTTGTAATTGTAATCGTAATTGTTGTTGAAGTTGCTTCTCGTGCCTGAAATCCGTTCATTAGTATTTATTCTGCCTCCAACGAGGGGTTGTCCCGCCCATCAAAACATCCCAAAACTGTGCACCACACCACAGCAATCTCTACAAGGCATTGCCGACTCTTTGGCGGGGCAGCTAAGTTAACCGCCTGGAAGTATGCAGTGTCTTTCGCTGAGCAGCTCAGAAGTAGGCACTGGCCAGAGAGTTACCCCAGGCCGCGAGTCTCTCGCCGCACCTCACATCATCATTCAATCATCCATCCATTTCCATCTCCAGCTGCGCTTTTCATTCCCATTTATTATGTGTTGTTTTATGTGTTCTTTTTTTTTGTGTTTGTGTTTTTTGTTGAACACAAAAATGTGCTGAAAGCGTGTGCAATAATTAGTCTGTAACTGTAACGAAATGTACTTCATGAATTTACATACATATGTATCTCTGTACTCATATTTTTACATAATTAAACGAAAACCAAAATCAATTTGTAAGCCACACACCACAAGGGTGCAGGGTGCTCGTTTGCTGGTTGCTTCTACCAAAGGGGGGGCAGCAGATTACAGTGCCATAAGTAGTCACGGAAGTCAATCACGAAAACCCATAAAAATAGCCAAAAGTGCTGTTTGGCGAAATGAAAATCGAAATAACTGGTGTGCTAAATGCCAAACATTACGAATATTTGCTGGCATTCGTAATCGAAAAACACGCAAAACAACTCAAACAAAACACGCTGCGAAAAATATACAATAGGAAATGCAGCGCTGAATAGTCAATGGGGTGGATCACTTGACGATCCATCAGGCACTTTATGAGTGAATTTCATGGTAGATTATTTGGTGTTCATGAAAGTGTTCTAAGCAAGGGAAGTCTGATCGCCAAGGATTACTTTTGCTGATCAGCTTGAATGTTCCGATCTTCCAGTCAGATGTACACTTCTACTGATCATCTACTGATCATTTTCTGATCACCTTTGATGGCCTAGTCAGGTGTACTCGTACTTGAGCGCTAATGCAGATGTTTCTATACAAGCATCCGATCCCTATTCCATGGTATATTTTCCCTTGTTATTGTCGGTTCCGCTCTCTTTAACGTCCAGTGATCTAGTGATCTAATGTATGGCAATTCCAGTTCCAGAAATAACTCCACAACGCTCAATGACTTTCACATAGTTGCCGCAAATTGGTGGCGTTTCTTCCTTGCCACATCAGGCAGCATTGCAGCATTGCGGCCTAAACGCTGTTTACGTAAAGATCCCCATCGGTGGCAGCAACAAAAGCAGCAGCAGCAGCAGCACCAGGTATGGCCGCTAACAATTAGCATAATCAGCTGCCGCAATGGATGGTAAATTGTGCCAATTTCTATAATTTTGAAATGCGGCAGCGTCTCTTTCGACTTTCCACTTAAATTAAAAAGAAACCAGGAGAAGGAGGCCTAAAAAGTGTTGAGCGGAGAAGGGTATGGGAATGGGTGTGGATATGCATAGAGTGAAGTGCCACAAAATACAATGCCACTTCCGCAATCTCTGGTTGAAAGACTTCTTTCCCACTTGCATTCCCCATTTGCATACTCTGCGGTCTTCCTGCCCATCGACTGATGAGCTGATGGACTCATGTCTGATCTGTGGCTTCCCGCACCGGACAGCTTCTTGGAACTGTGCCCAAGCAGGGACCGAGCCCCGCCCTGGATGTAGGAAATCGAAAGTTTCTGGTTGTCATTGCTGTCACGAATGACCGGGCCGCGGCCGGGAACACTGCCAAAACCCCACCTCTGCCACCCACCTCTGGACTCAAACTGATTTAAATGATGAAAGAAAACTTTCAATTGGGATCGACTGCCGCTTCCCAGCTGCTGGCGTTGCTGCTTCCTTCTAATGAATCACGGCCATTTCCGCTCGACATCCAGATCCAGAAAAAACCCAAAAACCATAGTGAAGAAAAACTCTCGTTATGATCTGCACGACCTGCCGCAACAATGGACCCATAAACCAACCGAACAACTGCAAGAAATTAATAAGTTCCAAGACCCGCCAGAGATGGTGCCAAAGTGCCGAGCCGGTGTCTCGTCTCCTCCACAAAACGTAACAATTTTCAAAACATTTTCCAAAGCGTTGCAGCTGCCGCCACAGTGGCACGAATGCTGATGGGAAATCTTAACTATTTTTAAGACATATTTAAAGGTAATTAAACTGGTTCCTTCAATGATTAATGTCTAAGGTTTTGTGTCTATAATAGCATAAATATTGATAATGGAAAGAGGTGGAATATTTTTTGTTTTTTTTGTATACATTTTCAGACATGTCTTAATTTGTTCAAATTTATCTAGAAATGTATGCGACAGATTCGCCCTTCTATCATGGCAATTTTTAATTATCTAAAACTATCTTTTCACATTTAATTTGTGGCTCGCTGGCTCCACTGTTCGTTCGTGAGCCGACGTCATCGTTTGCTGTCCGCTTATCGATGCCGCTTGCTGCTGCTGTCTGTCCGTCCGTCTGTGTGTCCGTCTGTCTGACACTTTTTTTCTGCCTGTGCCGCTGCCGCTGTTGTGGCTGGCTCTGCTGTTTGCCATTGGATTTGTGGCGGCTGCAGCTTTTGGCCACATAACGGGGCATGGATCGCAATCGCATTCGCATTCGGTTGTTGGCCAGGTTGTTGATCTTCACACACACACGCACGCACACACACACACACATCAAGATTTTCGCTTTGCTTCGCTTTTGATTATTACGGCCATTATCGTTGGCGTTAAGTGTGGCAAGTCTGTTTCGGTGTTTGTTTGTTTGCCTGCCGCTGCCTCTACCACCAGAATATTAATCTATATAAATCATACGCCCTGTGGGGCGGGGGGCACGTAAACGAAATGCATTTAATGGCAAATTTGAGATCGTGTGCCAAAAGTCTGAAAAAGCAATCAATAGGCAGCACCACCCTCACAGTTCGATCCTTCTGGCCGTATGCCTTGAGCCGCCGCGTAATCTGGAAATTGGCATCAACATTGTTGCCGCCTGCCTTTTGGGTTTGTTTCTCTTTTCTTTTTCTTTTTTTTTTGGTTTGCAACTGCAACATTTGATCGAAAATCATCATAAATCTTGCAGCCAGTCTCTGCATCTCTCTCTCTCTCTCTCTCTCTCTCTCTCTCTCTCTCACTCCATGCTAATTATTATGCACTGAATCAGTGACCATGAAGCCAAAACATTTGCCCATCCATCCATCCATCCATCCATCCAGTCATCCCATGGAGCTGCTGCTGCTGCTACTCATGCGGTTTGCATCGGTTGAGGCACCTCTCTTGTGGCAGACAGTCTCTCTCGGAAATGGCTTAAGGGGGGGAAAACCAAGCCAACAAATATGCCGAGAACCCATCCTACAGGGCACAGCCATGATATCCAGCCTCTGGAAGTGGATTGCAGTGGATTGGGTGACCATTGGCCACTCCCAGATCGATGTCCAATAAATGGCTTTTGCTCGCGAGGATTTTACAAGTCAATTACTGGTATTACGTACCATTTGGAGCCCCAAACATTTCATTGAACTGTTGTCGTCTCTTGGCTTGTCTGTCTATTTGGCTCATGGCTTAATTGGCCATCAAAGTCACAAAGTTGAGGCCTGAGAAACCAGTTCTATCGTTTTTTCCTGTTGTGCGGAGGAGCAGAGTAGTCCATGAGTCCATGAGCGTCTTAGTGTCTCAAAGTCTCTCGGAGATTGGGGGATCATCGATCGGGTATCGGGTATCGGGGATGGGTCATTATGGGTGTACATATCACGCATACGCCAAGTGCGTTTTTCGTCGATTGCCTCGTTACAATTTCAATTGTCATCGAAAGTGAATCTCTGTTTCGCTTTTCTCTCTCTCTCTCCCTCTCCTTTACTCTCTAGCTCTCACTCCCTCTCACTCGCTGTGTCTGTGTGTGGTTTTTGTTTGCTTTGGCCTGCACATTCGCATAAATTTTCCGCTGCAACGGTCCGCATCATTATAAAAGCCGCACTGCGCCAGCGTGCCGCAAACACTTGCACCACAAACCCAAACGCGTTCACACCACATGTCCGCGAACAGAGCGCGCCAGCATCATCCACGGACTAATCCTCCTCAACAGCAGTGCTCCACCCACACCACAATGGGCAGTGCCACTCCACTAGTGCGCAGCCGCAGCCTGCTCTGCCTCTGTCTGCTGCTACTCGTAAGTAATCCTCAGGGCAACGCCTGCGCTTGCTCTTCACTTTTTTTTTGTTCTTGTGCAAAGTGAACCCAACGGAAATCCTCCTTAAATACAGTGTGCAAAATAGTTCCATAATTTTCAGAGGACGATCATTTGAGATGCAAAATAAATATGGAAAAGCTTAGCTTGCAGGATATAAATTGCTCAAATGGATAAACCCATAAATAAATCTAGAAATTGACAGGATTGATTGGTCTTTGTCTGATTTCATGAGTGCAAAAGAAAATCTCATCCAAAATTATTTGAAACTCCATCAAGAAATTTCCATTGTTACAATTGTTTAACTTGTAACTTTGATAGCGATGTGAGACATTTCTCTTTAGAATCTCCTGTAGAATAAATCGCATATTTCAGCTGTGATTTTGTGGTGCATTTTCCATCATCGCAAAGTGCCCATCCATCAACAATTGCGTGCAGCAATCATTTCATGCCACAACGTGTGTGTGTGTGCCACAACATTGCTTTATCCTCACCATCCTCAACATTCAAACGATCCAACGATCTGTGGGCCATTGAACCTGAGACAAGCGAACGAACGAGTGGCTCCCCATGCGCCAAACTCAATCATTTAGAAATTGCAATCACCCTGTTGTGTGTTGCCTGTTGTTTGTTGTGTTCCCTCCTCCCCTCACTGATCGACAAAAGCGAAAGTTAAATCGGTTAAATATACTCAATTTAATTAGTTTAATTGCAAAATGTGTATGTTTTGGCTCACACAAATTGGAGCACTTTTCCGTTTGAATTTCGATGACAACTGGCCGTGAAATTGATCAGCTAAGCCCCTCGGGCCTACCTCTACCCTTCTTCAGATGTCAACACTGTGTGATGCTGTGTCCGTGACCGCAGGAACCTCTGGCCGCAGCCACAGCCACAGTCGCCGACGCTCTGGCGGAGTTGGAGCTCAGACGCTGGAGGAGCAATCAGACTCTGTGCCGGACCAGCTGGCACTTGCAGGACGCACCCACACCAGACGCGGCTCCAGCCATACAGTGCACCACAGCAGATCCAAAGAGGCGAACAACAAAGGTGAGTCGCAGAGATTTCAATT
Organism: Drosophila subobscura; assembly: GCF_008121235.1. Taxonomy (NCBI): domain Eukaryota; kingdom Metazoa; phylum Arthropoda; class Insecta; order Diptera; family Drosophilidae; genus Drosophila; species Drosophila subobscura. Next base: position 7,188,839 of record NC_048530.1, read on the forward strand.
AAGGAAACATCTGTAACATCTGTGGCACCCTTCTGTCCCCTTACAGATTATGCCTACGGGCAGGTGGAACTGAATCTGGTGCGACCCGATTCTGAGGCTTTGTATCCCAGCAGTCTGAGCACGACCTCAGCTTCAGTCGGTAGTGCAATTCGGGTGGGTTCCGCTCCGTCAGCAGCAGCAGCAGGAGCCTCGATGAACCATCAGGACACAATCACGCTGGAGGATTCGCAGAGTGCCGCCGAGTATGTGGCAAATGCCATTAAGTTGGCCTACAAGCAGCCACAGATACAGATGCAGCAGCCACAGATACAAATGCAGCAGCCACAGCTACAATCGCAAGCACAGGCAGCACCAAAGGAGCCACAGGCCACATCCGAGCAGCCGCAACGGGATGAGGAACGGGAGCGACAGCTCCTGGAGTTGCACATGCAAAAGGAGCTGCAGGCGCAGCAGCAGGCGCAGCAAGCGCCCGCACCCGTGTACGAGAAGGAGCCGGTGACACGCAGCTATGAGCTCTACGAACAGGCAGAACCCTCGACACAGTCCCAAGCTCAAGCCCAGTCGGGGGAGATCGAGCGGCAGTATCGGACAAAGTACTACAATTATGTGCCGTATCCGGCAACGCAGCTGTACCGCAATCTGGAGGCTGAGGCCGAGGAGAAGGTGCGCGTGTCCGCCTCCACGGAGATACCCAAGTCGGAGATCATGAAGCAGATCGAGAAGTCGGTAATTAAGTACATGAAGGAGCTGGAGGCGGAGGGCAAGATCCTAAGCACGCCACAGGAGCAGTCGATGCCGCCGCCGCTGATTAAAACCTACTACAAGCCGGCTTCTGCCTCGATTTCTGTGTCCTCGACATCTCCATCCTCCGCGACAGTGGGCTCTGCCACAGCGTTATCCTCGCTGTCCGATGAGAAGCGTTACAGCAGCAGCACGGTGAGACCAAAGTACACAGCAGCGCCGGGCCAGGGTCGCCAGCAGCAGTCGTCATCGTCATTGTCCTCATCGTCGTCGTCGTCGTCCTATCACCACCATCATCCCAGTGGCCATCATCATCAGCCGCAACAGCAGCAGCACCAGGGCAAGGCTCACCAGCATCTCCACTCCCAGTCTCAGTCCCAGTCCCATTCCCAGTCGCACTCCCAGTCCCAATCCCAGTTGCATCCTCTATCCCACGCACAGGCAAAGCCCGCACAAGTGCAGCACTTCCAGTCAGAGACGGAGACCGCCTATCAAGCGCCCGACCTGCCCATGGACGAGCTCAGTCCGAATGTCGAGTTCATCTACAAGATCAAGACGCGTGCCCCGCTGCAGACGGCCACCGTGAAGACGGTCTCCAAGCCCTACACACTGCCCCTGAAGAACACGGAGCACTTTGATCATGGCGCTGCCCTCAAAAACATCGAAGAGTTTGATCTGTCCCATGTGGTCGCTGGATCAGAGCGGGAACGGGAGAGGGAACGGGAACGGGACCGTGATCGGGAGACGGGAGAAGAGCTGCTGCATCACCACCAGCAGCAGCAGCAGCACCAGCACCAGCACCAGCACACGCGGGCAACCAATGGGAAGCCACACAAGCTGTACTTCAACTCGGAGATCTATCACGACATCAACTCGCTGCCTTTCAAGGGCGGCGACAAGGGACGACACGATCCGGAGGCGGAGCGGGTCATCCAGGAGTACCGGCACAAGCTGAAGGCAGCCACCGGGGATCTCCATCCGGACTACAAGGGCTACACGGGCTACTTTGCCGAGCCGGATCCAGACTCGGAGCGCGAGGAGCGAGAGCAGGCGAAGCTGCAGCTGCAGCTGCAACTGCAATTGCAGTCCCAGGAAGATGGTTATCCCATAGTCAATCCCTATCCCTATCTGCTGAAGAAGGAGCCGCTGGGCGCCTCCAAGTACGAGGATGAGCACGAATCCTGGGCGGAGCAGCCGCTCCGTCTGGTCCACACACACGGCCACCCACTCGGCCACAGCCAGAGCCACGCCCACGCTCATGCCCATGCCCATGGCCATGCCAAGAGCCAGCACAAAGGGCAGCAGGGCCAAAGTCAGGGTCAAGGTGGTGGGATCAACAGCAGCCTGGAGTACGACAGCTACAGCCCCCGGTTCAATAATAATCCCGAGGGTTACGGCTACCAGCACACGTACAAGGGCTCCTCTGGCGGTGGCGGAGGCGGGTCAGTGCCAGCCGGAGGTGGGGGCAAGCGTGGCAAGCGAGGCGGCAGCGGTGGCAACCTTCAACCGAATCCGGGCAAGAAGCAGCTGCGAACGGGAGGCGCCGCCAGTGCGGGTGGCGATCTGGAGGCCAGCCTCGCCCTGAGGCCACCACCCAAGAAGTAATTCTACCCCCAAGCCACCTAACCCCCATCACCCCCACCCAACCCATCATAGCTGATTTTATGTAACATTTTGTTGATTGTTGAAAGTGTGTTGTTGTTTTTTTTTTTTGTTAGTTACTATAAGTATTTTATGATTATTTATTATATGGCCAGCTGCCCGGACCTGGAGCCCCGATAGCCGGGACTTGTCAGCATTCTGAAGTAGAAAAGCGCAAACCAATTACCCAATAATAAACGAACAGTAAATGCGAGATTGGAAAGTGTTTTGTTTGTTTCACCCGAACCCAAATAGCTTTCCGAATTCCATGGGAAGGTGGAGTTTCTGATGGAGCTTTGAGACGATGCATCGGCTGCACTGCATGAGAATGTTTGACCATTTCACGCAGACAAGTCCTGGACTTTTCACCTACATGTGTACATATACATACATATATGTATTTATATATGTATGAGTCCCATAGGAATCTTTGTCATGCAAATCTCTTGTTCAGGAAGGAATTTTGAAGGGATTATGGTGAAGACATCCTAAAAGTAAATACCAAAGACCCGATACATCGAAACTGTTCAGCTTATGTTGTTATACCCGGTACTCGAAGAGTAAATAGGGTATATTGTATTTGTGCGGATAACGGTTGTATGTAACGCACAGAAGGAAACGTTTCCGACCCCATACAGTATATATATTCTTGATCAGCATCAATAGCCGAGTCGATTGAGCCATTTCTGTCTGTCCGTCTATCCGTCCGTACGTCTATCCGTCTGTCCGTCTGTCCGTCTGTCCGTCTGTCCGTCCGTCTTGTTGAGCGCCTGGATCTCAGAGACTATAAAAGGTAGAGCCACCAAATTTTGCATCCATACTTCTGTATGCTCACACTGTTACAAGTGTATTTCAAAAATGAGCCCCGCCCCCGCAAAATGGCGGAATCCTCCCAAATCTACAAGCTTTTAGATAAAAGAAAAAGATAAAAACGCCATTCCGTAGGGAAGGACCATATCTATCAGTTCACCAAATTGGGATCCATTTGGATCAGTATTATGGCCACAATGAAGAAATTAATTTGCAGTGGCTTAGCCCACCCCGTCCCGCAGCTTATATTTATTTTTTGCACATTCTCTCATTCACACTCTGCTTCTGCCTCTGGCACGTCTCTGCCTCTGCCTCTGCCGCGTCTGTGCCCTAACTCTGCAGTGTGTTGCTCTAGCGGAGGGTGGCGAGCTAAAGGAGCGTGTTGGCGTGAGCAGTGTTGTAGATGTAGATGACAGATGAAGAAAAAATGTAAAATTGTACAAATAACCGCTAAGGTGCAGATGTAGTACTGAGTGCCGGGTATAAAAGTTGTGACGCGTAAGAAGCGTCTCACACGTCGCTTCTCGTTTTATATATGGATACACGCAATAAGCGTTGTTTTATTATCACTACTTTTCTTGCAACACAGAATTTCGCCTAGTCATAGCTGACGTGCGTGCAAGCGAGATAGCAACAATGATAATTCAATTAATCATTTATGATAACTACACCATCATCCTCAGCGGCATTATCTTTGGTGTCTTCATCCTTAGCGGAACCTTCTTTAGGGGCATCCTCTTTAGGAGCTTTAGGAGCATGTTCCGGAAAATCTTCTGGGGAATGCAGGCGTAATTTTTCCAGACCACCCTCCCAGTCGGTACCTTCTTTGTCGGGAATAGCGCACTCCCAGATATAAAGATCGAATGTTCCGTCATCTTTCTTCATCGGGCGAGCCACGAAAATGGTCTGTGCTTGCGCCAAGCCTTGCGCAGCTTTATCAGTACATCACTAGCACCCATTTTTTGTATCAACTAATTCTTTTTTCTACACTTGTAACAGTGTGAGCATGCAGCAGTCTGGAGGAAAAATTGTGTGGCTCTAGCTTTAGAATATTATATTTATTTGATTATATTTATATTTGTTTTTTGCTGCATAAATTGTATGACGGAATGCCACGAGCCGACTCGTAGATTACCGTGGATTTGTGTCTGAGTCGAATCCAAAGTTGTCTCTTTGTCCTACTCCGGCTACTTGTGCACCTTAGACAACTCATTATACATTTCCTTATACATCTCCTTAAAAATCTTCCCGTACTCCTTTTCCTGCTGCAGTTCCTTCACCAGCTTCTCTTGCTCGTTGGCCTGCTTTGGTTCCTCTTTCTTTTTGACCATCTGCAGCTGCTCTTCATCATTGGCCTGCTCTGGATCCTCTTTTATGTCCTGCATTTACTTCTCCCGCAGCTCCTCTTGCTCCGTAAATTTATGCAGCTCCATCAGCTCCTTTAACTCCTGCATGTCCTTCTCCAGCTCCTCTTTCTTCTTGACCATCTGCAGCTCCTCTTGATCGTTGGTCTGCTCTGGTTCCTCTTTCTTCTTGACCATCTGCAGCTCCTCTTGATCGTTGCCCCACTCTATCATGTCTCTCTCCAGCTCGTTTTCCAGCTCGTTCTCCCACTCCATTACCCCCAATCGGCTCTGCTCAATATGCTTCTTCTTAAAGCCAATCATCCAGTCAAGCAGCGCCTGTGTCAGGTCCTGCAGAAAGGGGTTCGTGGTATGGGGAACCTTAAATTCCATGACGAATGATGCTGTGCAGACGATTCCTCTAAAATATTTCTGAAACTCCCGATCCGCATCCATGGGAAACGCACCAGTCTCGAGCATTTCAAAGCTACAGGAGAGACAGAGAGAGGGAGGGATAGAGTCCCTAGATAGATCAATTGAGTCTCAAGGGGAATACTTACGAGGGCAGACGCTCCTGAACGTAGCAAAGGCGGAGGTCACAGTGGTTTTCAAACTGTAGCTCTGCTCCATTACCCGCCAGCTTGTTCTGAATCAAAAGACTGTTCACTGACAGAGCTCCAGTCTTCTTGGTTGGGAAAATTTCCACATAGTAAATGGCCTCCTGCAGATCCTCTGCAATTAATTGGGCATACGACGCACCGAACATCACTTTCTGACGGAACATCATCGTTGCCTCGCCCGGCCACATGTACTCCAGCGGATGGACACGCGAAAGTGCGCCCCGAACGGCCATGGCCGGTATATCGGTGAAAATTTTTGGCAAGAATCTTAGATCTTTGCATGCGATACTCTCCTGACAGCCATAGTCCAAGTAGAAGACGGAAACGTGCGTTGCATTGTCCGGCGGCTCAGAAAGAATGCGCACCCGCCGCCAGCCGACCCACTTTGAGGCGGCGGCACAAATGGATCCAGGCAGTAGGGTCCCAGGAATTATTGGGGCCAGGTGCCAGGCATAGAACTCACTATGAATAGAGGTACATATGTCTAACGTGGTGGTGCTGTCTAGGACTGGGAATACACAACGACAACTTACCTCATCTTGCTGTGCAGTTCCTCCAGAATGTATTTGTTGTTGCTTTCAACGAATTGGAACCAAAAATGAAGAGGGCTGAACACCTGATAAAGGATGGCACATAAAAGTAAACATTCATATACATTTCACACAATGGTTGCACTCAAAAATAACACACTTGCACATACATTGGTTATAAGTATTTTCAATTTTCCCTCGCGGCCGGCGAGAATGCCCATGGGCAAGCGGCGCAGCTTCTGGTCCAACATTACTTCATTTTTGGGCTCATCCATCATTGATATGAAGTCCGATTGCCTGCAAATAAGCAATAAATTAATACATAAATAAACCAGGATCAGCAAAGCGATTTAAATTTGTGTATTTTACCTTTTCTGGGACTCACAAAGCAAAAAGCAAAAAACATGTGCGCTTTTTGAACGGCATTGACAGGGTTGCCACGTTGATGAACTTTTGGTCAACGTAAGTGATACACTTGTGAATTGAGTCATTGGTTAGTGATCGTCCACTTGTGAACCCAAAATCATTATGTTAGCTAGAGCACATCTTAAGCAGCTAATATCGAGAGTAATGTGAGTATATTCATGACACATACATATGTACATACATCTAAAAAACATTTTTTTTTAACTCCCTTAAAACATGTTTTATCTGTTCATTTTGACTCCTTTAGTTAGGATATGTATCAGTTGTTTTCCAGCTTCTCATAATACTTTAATTATTTAACTTTGAGTTTTATTTTTTGTGCGAAAAATTATAACTCAAACTTTAATCATTATATTTGATTTTTTTTTTTTACTCAAGCATAACTATTACCGATAATTATTTTGCTAAAAACTTAAAATTTAAAAATTTTGTTGGATCCTTAGAGTAGTATATTTTTCTATTTAATTGATAATTGTTTGAAAACAACAAACAAATAAGAATGAGAATCATTATTTACGGTCCCTGCTATTTACTCCTCGATTTGACATATATTTTAAGTGCGCCTTAATAACTTACTAGGCTTCGAAATCATTTTTCTACTCTAAAACTATATATCGAGCTAGAGCGAAATCTATCGTGCAATGCACTATCGCGTAAATACGCTTGTGCCAGTGCTACCCATGGCCAGTGCTGCCATCAAATGGCATTGAATCTGTGTTTTTCGTTTTGTTTTGCTTTGTGTTTCGCGACGGTTGTACGTGTGTGCCGGCGCGTGGTCATGTGTTTGTGTGTGTGTGTGATATAATTAAATATTTTTGCGTACAATTATGAGATGACCGCCTACGCTCACAGCCGATTGCAGCTTCCAGTTTTGGGCAAAGTAAAAGTGCTGGCCCCCCCGCCACCACCAGGCCAGTTCCGAATTCGTATTCAAAGTCAAATCGAAGCCACATTTCCGTACCAGAATGCACTTTTAGATGAAAATAGCACAGCTAGTTGGCAAGTCCGTAAGTAAACTGTTGTCGGTGGATATATATTACGTGATATTCTGGCATTTATCGGACCAAACAGCATTCATCAGCCCACAAATGTAATCTTATTTCCCTTTCTTTATAGCGGTGTACTCGAATTTTGGCCAACGCTCACGCACAGACTTGACAAGAGATCATTTCAATTGGCGTCGGACCTAGACCTACTCGTGGTGATGCTATAAAACGTATTTGATGTGTCTCGGCTTTGCCATTGCTCGCTCGCCACTCGACCAGCCGCCCCAAACGACACAAAGATGAAACTCCGCGTGGTAGGTGCTGAATCCTTATTGGCTGTTGGCCTCTCCTACAGCTACGGCTTCTTGTATTATTTCTTTGCAGCTTCTCCTGCTCAGCGCCGCCCTGGCAGCGACCACTGTACAAGCTGTCGTCCAACCGGGCAGGAATCAGCAGCTGTTCAACCACAATCGGGATGGATACCGCTACAATGGACCCGCGCACAAGTATCTGCCCGCCGAGGGGCCACCCAGCACGGAAGCAGGCATCATCACTGGGCCCTGGCAATCGCATGGCTCGCATGGCAATCACATACCACAATCCCTGGAGCAGCAGCATGGCTCCCATGGCCCCTACAACACTCAGCACTACGGACAGGGACAGGAGCAGCATCGACAGGAAGAGCATTCCTGGCAGCAGGTGCAACACCAGCAGCAGAGACCTGAGCCCTGGCAGACCGCTCAGGGACTTGAACAGCAGCCAGTGTTCCAGCAGCACCAGGAGCAGTACCACCAGCAGCATCAGTCCCAATCACATCATCAGCAAAGCCACCAAGACGTGGCATACTCCACGGAGCATCAGGGCAGGCCAGCAGAGCATCATCAACAAGGCTTTCTCCTGCAGCAAGAGTCACATCAGCAGAGGCCTGAATCCTGGCAAGCCACTCATGGACAAGCCTTTCCTCAGGAGCAGCACCAACAGCAGCCACACCATCAGCAGGAGCACGAGCAGCAGCAACAGCAACAGGAACCGCTGGGCACCCACTGGCAGCCATCCCAGCTCGGGCACAACTCTGAGAGATTTCCCTTGGCTCTCGCGCATGCCAGCAGCCATAAAACTGTTGCTGCTCCTGCCCGCGATATCAAGCTTGTTCCAGCTTACACTCTTTCTAGTTACTCGGATCAAGATCGCTTCATTGGACTGGATGCTCTCGACACTCGCCTACTGAGCCAATCCCTGCCAGATGTTTACCAGCGGGTGACTTTCAACGCTGGCCAGCCCTCCAGGCAACAGGGACTGGGCCAAGTGCAAGGACAGCGTCATGAGGAGCTCTTGGGTGGCTCTCCACAGCAGCAGCACCAGCACCAGCAAAGTCAGGACTATGTCCAGATGCAATCGCACTCCTACCAGCTGCCTTCGTCGCACACCATGCAGCGGGAGTGGCCCCACCACCAGCAGCAGCAGCAGCATAACTCAGGGAATCGTCAGTATTCGGAGAGTGCGTTTGCCTTGTCTTCAAACCCCTCACCACATGCCAGCAGCCATTCCTCGAACCCATCTTACGCCTCCAACCCATCCTACTCCCAGCAGAACTCCTTGAGCCATCCCAGCCGTGAGTTCCAGCCACCTTACTACCGATAGTCCTCATCCACGCATAACCTGACGTCTCGCTGGGATCCCATCGCCTGCCATAAGATCCCTTGTCCGAGCACCGTTTTCCCTATACTCCAACTTGTGTCTTTCCTAGACCTGAAATGCATTTGGCTGGAGCAGGAATTTATCCATTAACTGTCTTTTTTTTGTGTAAATTATTTAATCCAATAAATGATGCCTTGAGCAGAATCTGATGGCGTCACCAAATGTTGTGGGGGCTCTGGACCTTGGCGTCTGTTGGCCAAAATGCGAGCATGGCTAATTTGATTATGCGAATTCCCACCGTCAATACGGATTCTGGCCAACTAATTGCCAGAATTTTGTAATTTGCTCAAATTAATGTCCCAAGTGCCAGTGCCAGCTGCTGGAGCGAATTATGTGGCGATTAGAGACACAAATTGGAGATGATTCGGTTGGTTCTATGGGCGCTTCCGCTGTGGTGGTACGTGTACGTGTGGCAAAAGAGTGTGCAAAGAGGCGGAAAAGTGAAGGTAAAGCAAACAAAAGCAAACAGACAGACGAGCCGACCATCAGACGCCCACATGGTGGGCCCAGCCCATGGCTGATTTGTGCAGCGTTGCAGCAGAAATCATAACAACAACGGCAGCAGCAGCAGCAGCATTTTGTGGCACGGCGTCAACTTTCTTTGCAGCTGCAGTAGGAAGCCGCCAGTATACAACAAATAATGCATTCACAACTCGATGAGACAAGGCTCTACCCTAACGAAGGGTACTCCCACTAGGCAAAGGCAAAGGCAAAGGCAAAGGGCGATCATCAGCGAAACAATCTTGAATAAAAATGAATACCAAATTGATTCCAAGGGTTAATTTTTTATTGAAAATCAGTCAAAGTTATTTGCTTCACAGTGTACCCTTTCTGCTCGTAATTATCTTCAATCTGTTCAAACATCGAGGGACAAAAATCAAAGTATTTAAAGCTTCGTGGCTGCCTTTTCTTTAGTGCTACTGTTACCGCTGCTGCTGTTAATCTTTTTGGCACATTTTTCGTTATGTTCATGCTTCGATTTCGATTTCGATCAAGCCGAGTCATCAAAAGTTGAAATGCTGCTGTCGTTGGTGCTGCGAAAGCGATCGATGAGCGGCGACAGCGGCGCTGGACACTGAACAGTGGACAGTGGACAGTGGAGTGCTATGCCGGATGACTTTCTTTTAGGTTTGCAACTGCAATGGTGGCACTTCTGCTTGTATTTTTCTACGGCATAGATCCTATCTGCCAAACACGCAGCAACAACCTGCAACGATCAGTCACATGCCACAGTTGTGGGTAATCTGGGCATCCCCTCAAGTGGAAAATTTGGCATTCGAAGGGCAGGGCAAGGCGGTGGATCTCAGTTACATGGATTGTTGATCACCCAAAGCCACTGTGGATGTTGCAACATCATTTGCGCAAGCCCAAACAGCCGAAAAATCATTTTACAAGAATTATGTCTCAGCAAAACGAGAGACAGCGAGAGCGAGAGAGGTGGGGGGGTGGAGCAGCCCACTGAAAGCAGATGGAAAGGGAAAGGGATTGGGTATGGGAATTGGATTCCAAGTTGCGCAACACAGAGGAAGAAGCAATGCCCGAAAGATATCACTTTTCAGCGTAGCCATGGCTATCGGATAACGGTCATTCCGCCCATATATATCCAGTGGGTGTCAGGGCCAGGGCCACCATTCGCCCGGGAGATCCGATGATGGCGAGCATGTCATTGTCATCCCTCAGCCTGGTGCTGCTCGGTTGCCTTCCCCTGCTGCAAGGGCAGCAGCTGGAGCAGCATACAGGATACCCCGACTGGCTGTACTCCATGCCCTGGCGCCCGCTGGTGCCGCCCACTCCACAGCAATTTCAGCTCTCGCAGCTGAGTCCCGGCTACACGGGGCCACAGACCTTTCCTGCCATACGGCAGGAGCAGCAGCAGAATGGTTTGTTCCTGCCACAGACGCAGCTACTGGGCCGTCCAGGACCGCCAGCTCAGGGTACATTTGGACTGCCCTTTAGGCCCTCACCTTTTGCGGGCTACACGGATGACTATGACGAGCATCAGGCAGGAGGAGGCGGAAACTCTCTGCAGGAGCAGGCAAGAGGCGCGGAAAGAGCTGGAGCGTATGTCTACTTATCGTCTGGCCGTTTTTACAGCCTATTTAGATCATAGATTCCCCCCTGACACCCAATCATTAATCACGAATAAAGAAGTAGAAGGCAGCCAAACCAGCCACTGTTAGACAATCGATTCGAAAGGTCTTCCCACACAGAAATCCAATCGCTGGCCATGTAATCTCTGGCGATGACTCGCCCACAGTTGGAGAGATGGGAAGATGGCAGGGAGGGAGGGGGCATGGGGAGGTGTCTGGTGGCCGACTTTTACCATGGGCGGATCTGGTCGGAACTCTGGTAATTTGTTGCCGCTTTCAAATGCCTCAATTACGACGCCGACGAAGACGATGACGAGGGCCCCAGACGCACAAGTCGCAAATCGGGGAAATTATATCTCGATCGACGTGGCGGCAGGTGTGACCTTGGTGGTGCGATTGCGCAACGCGCAACAGAAGTGGGAACCGGGCTGTGTGGTGTGGCAGGGGCAAGGGCAGCGGGTGCCAGGCAATTACATCAACTAAAAGCGCCGCGCAGTGGCACACGACCCGCCACACAATGAGACGCAAGAAACGGCAAAGCAAAAATACAAAAAAAGAGCCGCCAAAGAGGCAGAGAAGCTACCAGAAGAATCGCACAAAAAACCATCGAAGAAATATCATAGTCAGCGAGAGGTCGAGGCATAGAATACACTTTGAATATATTTTTATTTTATGGGTATATCTCTTGCACTTTTATTGGCACATTAATCCCAAGAAATTCTGTCATAGAAATATAAGATAAGTTAAAGGTTTTGCTGATCGCATTTGTATGAGATGCCAGAAATACTTAGGGGAAACTGCTTCTGATATGTTGGTTCCGTTTTCGAAAGTACCTTCACTAAGCAATAGGGTATGGATCTGTGCATTAATTTGTGTGCATGGTAGACGAGGTCTGAGTTCTAGGTGTAGGAATGCTCTGGCGTCTAGGTATTGGCCGGCTAATGAAGTGTTTGAGCTTCATTTTCTCTGTTATGGAGAGTGCCAAATGAAAGAGTATTGGCGGAGTTGCAGATGGATATTGTAGTGTCTCATGGGAACTATTACAGAATCCATACTCGTAGGCGGATCATTGTACTCTGATGTACAATGATGGATTATCTGACATTTAGGATAATATTTTTATATTTTGTACATCGTTAACTTCCTTCCGATAGAGACGTAATCACAGACGTATCCCGTTCCGTGCCGCAGACTGTACATTGTATTGCGAAATCGAAAACAAATCTCTTTTCAAATTTTCGCAGCTGAAATAAGACCAGCAATTACAACCGGCGAGAAGAGTGGAGTGCGGAGAGAGAAGATTGGATTATGCAGAGAGAAGTGTGGATTGTTGAGATAAGAGAGTGGCGTTTGCGGCACAGGTAGTACAAGTAACTGTAAATTAAATGCAATTTACGCATACACCGAGTTGCCTTGCCGGCAAAGGGTTGACAGCTGCGGAAGAGGGGGGAGGCAAATGAGCCGCTCACAGGGAACTTGGGAAAACACACACGTTGCCCGTGCATGGTGCGGTGCAGTGTGGGTAGAGGGGAGTGCCAAAGGGCAACCCGTGACATGTGATATTAAAAAGTGTCACTTGAACTTGAGTGGCGCTGTCTGGTCTCTGCCAATCCGCACAGTGGGACCCATGACTGTTAATATTACTGAAAACTAGTACTTCATTGCAATACAGCAAGCTCTCATTCTGACTGCTGCTCAAATCAAGTTCATTGCCTGTCCCGGCCCACTGTGCGTGCGTCGAGAGTGAGAGTGAATGTGTCCCACCGCTCCGCCCTCCCTCTGACAGCGGCTGACACAAAGCAGAGCTCGCGCAGAAGAAACCAAAGCCGAATTCGAAACCGAAACCGAAAACATTCGTTTGCTTCTGCGTATGCAAAGCACCGGCAGCCAGTGGCAGAAAGTGCGAATGAGAGGGGAGAAGAAGAAACTGTTTTCGCATCGCTGCGCGTCTGCGCAGTTGGCGTCGCAGTTGGCGCTGAGCCGCTGTCCAAGTTGGAGTCGTGGCTGTGGCTGTTGCTGCGACTGAGTCTTTGGCGGCGGCCAAGGCAGAGCGCGTATAAAAGGGTTGGCCGTCGCAGAGGTCGTCAACATTGCGCTGGCTACTGCGGCGCGCGACACTTGTGGAATACGCGGGAAAGAGACAGAGGGCTCCAAGCTCCAAGGATAACAGTTAGCCTTTTTTTTACTGTTTTTTCTGTGCTGTTGTTTGTATTGTGCCCGTGTAAGAATGCAGTTTAGAAGCATCCCGTTAGCTGCGGCTTTACTCAGCTGCTGCTGCTGCGCTCTGCTCGTCAATGCCGCAGCCCCCACCGATGCAGTCGCTAAGCAGTCCACCGCACAATCCGTCACGCCCCTGAAACTGAAGCGGGACGCCGGCCTGAGCTTTGGAAGCGGCCTCTACCACGGCCCGTCGCACAAGTACCTGCCTCCCGGACCCTCACACTCCTCATCGTACGACTCGGGCTTCGGCTATGCCTCGGCACTGCACGGGAATGGACTGTCGTCCAGCAGCGGCTACGACTTTGGGCACGCAGACACCACGCTGGAGAGCTACGGGGGACACCACTATGGAGGGCACTCCTCCCACGGCAGGCCCCACTACATCAGCAGCAGCAGCGGCAACAGCGGTGGCAGCGGTGGCATCGGCGGTGGACACCACCATCAGGGTCCCAAGGTGGAGACGTACATTGTGCAGACAAGTGGTGGATCCGGCTCAGGGCATGGCCACAGCTACCACGGACACGGTTCAAGTCACGGACCCATCCATGGACATGGACATGGTCAAGGCTACGGATACAGTCATGGATACGGACAGGGACACGGATCTGGATTAAGCTCTGGCTCTGGGCTCGGCTACAAGTACTCCTCACATGGATCCACAGGTGGAGGCGGCGGAGGAGGTTACCTGAATCTCCTGGGAGGCCACAAGCCCAGCAGCACCTACCTGGTGGCCGGTCCAGAGTACTCGCACAGCAGTCATCACGGAGGGTCAGCAGGAGCTGGAGCGCGTCCCAGCTATGCCTTCTCCTCCCCGCACTCGTCGGCTGGTCACGGCTTCAGTCACGGATTCGGCCATGGGCTGAGTCACGGACCCAGCCACGGGTATGCCCTCGAGCACGGCTCCAGCCACGGACACGCCATAGAGCACGCCTTGGAGCAAGGACTGAGCCACGCCCTGAGTCTTGGCCATGGAGGGGCACAGCTGGGAGGCTATGCCCATCTCGCCCCATCAACCCATCCCTCACTGGAGCATCATCTGGGCGGAGAGGAGACATCCGGCTACAGCTACGAGGCGCCCAGCATTGGCTTTGGCAAATCCCAGCCGCTGAGCAGCTACGGAGTTCCGCTGCTGCCCGGCTATGAGCATCAGCAGCATCCACAGCATCCGCTGCCCGATCAAGTGCAGGTCCAGGTGGTGGAGGAGCAGGAGCACAAGGCAGAGCAGGCTGCGGAGGAGCACCAGACGCCCGTTTATGCATTGGGACACAAGGGTCTGGGCCACTTTAGCTACACGGCCAGCAAGCCTCAGGCCCTGCACACTGATGTCCTGTCTAGCAGCGGTGGCCACCATCATTCCAATGATATTTCCCTGAACGAACTGTCCAAGGCGCCCTTCAAGCCCAGCGCCTTCCTGGGGGCCAAGCACGAGCCCAGCTCCGGCCCCGGCTCTGGCCCTGGCTCTGGCTATGACTATGCCACGCCCAGCAATCAGTATCTGCAGCCCCCGACATCGTCGGGATACGACTATCAGGCACCACCGCAGCAGGTGCTCTACGGGGCGCCGGGCCACTCAGGTGACTCGGCCACGCCCATTTTCGAGCCAGAGGCCACCTACCTGCCGCCCGTGCCCACCCACGGATATCATTAAATTATTTAACTATTTTTAAGAGCTTAAAGCGCAACAATCTATTGTATTTTTTTTTTTACATCAAAATAATAAAAAAAAACGAAATGGAAAACGTAAATGCAGCCACGCCTCCCACTCTCTCTCTCTCTCTCGCTTGGATTTTGGATGTTAAGTGCCCTTTCTGGAGGGCAACTGGAAAGCTGGACAGATTCCAGATGCTTAAAATGCAGGGCACATCCAATGGTTCACGATTTCTCGTGGCTCGATTTCTGATTACGGATTTCGCTTGCTGGAAATTTTGTGAATTGTGATTTGAATTGATGCGAGAAACTATATCAAAGCAACAAAATAATAGCAATAAAAAACTATAGAGAGAAAGGAGAGCAGAGCAAAACAGCGTAGTGGCGATTTGTGGGAGTGGTGAGGAGGGCCAGAGCTCTCTGGAACGCCACTGGCATGGCCAATTAGCCTGGGAAGGCAATTGCTTGCGGAAGTGCTTCTGCTGCTGCTGCTGCATTTAACAGTAAGCAGAAGAGAAATGAAGCGGTCACCATCTCTGTGGATACCAATAAAATGTTTCACACTGCTCGTAGGATTCACCAATACAATCCACAAAGAGATCAAACTTTTATTCGGCACAAGACGATCAAGACTTACGATATACTTGCAGCGTATTCAACAAGTTTTTACCCCTAAATAGAGCAATAATTAGGAGGAATTTCTCTATGAAAGTTGTAGCTCCAAAGACTGGCCTACTCTATATTCCAATTGCTATTTCCACACACCATTCGTAGGATCAGAATTTGAATTCATTAATGTGTATGCCAGAGCGTGCTCTCACTCCGGAATACTTCGATTGGTGTGCCTGCGAAATGAAGAGAACATTCATGGGTCCAAAGACTAGCCAACAGCAAATCTTTCCCCAGCTATTTCTTATTCGACTGAAATGCCCGCTCCGCTGGTTGTCTCTGTTCATGATGGATGGTCAAAACGCACTTAATCATCCTCTCTCTTGGCACCAATCTCAATCTCTGTTGCATAATACGGCCAACCAGTTGGGGCATTTGATCCTTATGGCATTATCGCTGACCCAGTTCAGAGTCGGACTCGGAGTTGGAGTTCGAAAAGTGAAAGGATGACAGCTGGAATGATGGGAATGATGGGCATGGGCACGGGCATTGGGCATGGGCATTGGGCATTGGGCCCCTACTGCGCTGCTCTTGAGATGAACTTGAGGCCATGATTCTGTGTGTCTGGCTTATTCTGCTCTTGGCATGGGTTGGGCGGGGGGGTTCTCCCACGTTCATTAGCATAATTGAGCCGCCTCATCCGGCCAGATCCGGAAGCGGCCAGAATTCGCTCGCCGAGACGTGACTAAGACTGTGACTGTGACTCAAAACCAAATGCCCAAGATCTCATAGAGATTTCATCAGGGTCAAAGCTGCGTGAAAGTTACGCAACTCTGAACTCTAGCCCTCTGCCCCTCGTTCGCTCTTCGTATCTCTCTTTTGTCATTCTCTATTTTCTTTCATTGGAATCTTTATTTTTTTCTGTGTCGACAAGTTCATTCAGGCACAAAACAAAAGAAAGGTAAAAGAGCAGGGGAGGGAGATATCTGCCACAATAAATTAGATAAGTTTTTGAAGGCCCTCCCTCCCTCAGCGGGGGGTCGCAGTGACAGGTGCATAGAGAGATGGAGCGTGCTTTATGGCTCTGCTCATTAGCTATCGATAACTGATCGATAGCTCCATCGATCAATGTGGATTGCCTGCAGATTGCTGCTGGCCAAATTATGTGCGAAATTTGGACAAAAGTTCACCAGAGTTGAACCGCAAGAGGTAGGGGGTCTCATAAATTAGCTGAAAAATAAAATAGATTGATTTGCCGAAGGTCTTAATACCCTTGAATGGCATTTAAAGCCATATTCCAAAGATATTAAGGTAAATCAAAAACCTTTTTAAATGGTTGAATATATTCTGGAAAGCATGCAGAAAAAATTTCATACAATGTCATCAGAATTCTGGCATTACAAGACCCTTTTAGCAGTCTTACCAAACTCACGAGTTTCTAAATTTAATATCTGCTTATACAAATATGTTACTCTGTGAATAAAATTAAACAGAAATTATGTAACAAGAAAATTCTGTAACTTCATAATACCATCATGATTCCACAGGCACGAATGCATTATCATAATACCCTCCGAAAAAGTGTATTAAAAGGTGTTAAATATTACCATTTCATCGTTATTGTTGTACCACCATGCTGTGGATTTTATTATCGCTTTTGTTATTTATGACTTTTACGCCTGATTTTTGTTAATTTTTACAGACACTCCACTCGACACACACACGAAAAGGGAGGGTTCGGGATCCGGCAGAAATAAAATGAAATGACTGTGGGGTTGTGGCAGGTTGAGGTTTCTTCGGTATCGTTATTAAAGTGCAGCAGCAGCAGCGGACGACAACGACCATTCACTTTTCATTTCATGTCGTTCATGTTGTTATTTCGAATGTGGTAACATTTTCTGTTGTTGAATCATTTCGTTATCTTTCTCTTTCTCCGCCATTTCTTCTTCTGGGCAAGTACCACAGCAGAGGCTAGAGATAAGCAGTGGAGTATAAAAAAAGATTATCCTCCATTTACTCTAGACAGAACATCGAACTTTCCATCAGGGAAATCTTCTACAATACTTTATGATTTCCAAAATCAAATCATAATACGGTAATCATCTGAGTATGCGATCAAAATAGGACTCAGCATATTGAGGAAACAAGGGAGCACAAAGTTGAGCAGCCTTTCCCAGAAAGAAAAGCTTTTATTAAAATAATATGTTAGATACCATGTTGAGCCTTTCATTCGCTTTGGGTCCATTAGCTCCTTGTGAATCCTTCGTGAATATTAATAGCCGGAACTTCACAGCTGCTTTTTCGCAGGCACCGTTGGCACATTTACCTCATCTTTTCAAGTTGGAATGCAGCAGTACAAAACATAGATATTTTATAAACAAATCGAAGAATCTGAAACACACAATAATTCAATCAAAAACGTGTGTACATTAAATATTGATTTAATTTATGCATTTTTACTACCTACTTTTATACGTGATGCGCTCGAATATTAACTCTTGCATTGCGTCAAAAGCGGTTACATAACCAAAGTATGCTACAAACTTGTAATACACGTTTCTGGTCTTAAAATTGCAGAATACTTTCGGCCGCGAGAGGTAAGCCTTGTCTACTTTTCGTAAACTAAAATGTAAATTAAAGTGTAGAATAATTTTGCGCTCTGCAAATAAACTACTCTGGATCAGATCCGCGCATAAGCGTTAGAATGAATCATTATTATAGGGGGAGATACCTTAAAGGGATAGGGGGAATGTCTTGAGTGACTTTTGGAGCGCTTTGCTTCTCTCTTCCCGCTTTACACTCAGTAACGGCTCTCGACTGACGTGCCTATGACATTCTCTCTTTCTTTTCGCTTTTGCAAACTTTCTTTTGTTCTTTCCTGCTCTTGCTCACTTGTGCAATTTTGAGTTTGACTTAAAACAATTTATTTTAAATGAGCACAATGCGTTTTATGCGTTTTCATTGTAACAAAGTCATTGACTAAAGTCGGTTAAAATGAAAGTTTATGCATAACGCCAAACTATTTTTCGTTATGCCACTTCTGGCACTGAGCTCTTCTAGTTCGCTCTCTTTCCACTCATCAAAAAAAACTACTGGGATCGACGAGCAAAAGCACTCAATGCAAGCGCAAGAGCTTTGCGCAGGCAGAAAGAACAAGAGCCGCCCTGCACATAAAACGAAATTAATTCCGCCGCCGCTGCATTCCCTGCTCTGGATAGGTCTTCGCGATTAAATAAAAACAATTCTCCTCCTGGGCCCTCCTCAGCGGCGCCTCGGCGTCTTCGCAAAACGTAGATTGGTCGGGGCTGGTTCCAAGCAGTGGCCCCCAGCATACAATAGTCGCTGCGATTCTTCCCCGTTTCTTCTCCGATCCGCACCCAAAGCCAAGCCCTGTCCAAATAAAAGTTGACTAACTGCCTGAACTCAACCCGTTCTAATGCTTGAGCTTACCCTTTAGCTGATCATACACTTTTTAAAGAACACAAAAGATAAATTTCTCTCCACTCGCGACTGTGTGTTTGGTGGTGCACTTGCAAACAAATACTTTGCCTCTGCTGAGCCACGCCACCAAACAAGCGGGAACTCTCAGGCATTTCTGCGAGGTCAAATTCCTCCTTGACAATTAAGGCTGCTAAACGACCCCAAACCTGCAGCCCAGATGGCGCCGCCTCTCGATGTATATTCCTCACCATGACCACTAGATGGCGCTGCTAAGCTTTCCTGCTGTTCCAAGAGCTACAACATACATACATACATATGTATGTATGTATGCACATACATACATATGTTTGGGGGCCTATCTCCCCTTGTTTGAACTGTGTTTACATATGCATCCTCTTCGACGCACAAAGCTACCATCCCCCTCCTACACACAAAATTCCCAAGCGGCGCCTTTGCGCTGACGCTGTAGAAAAGTGAACGCACGCACACAGCAGGCAAAACTTAACATGGTATTGGTGACAATCACTGTTAGACAATTGAACTGCGCTGCCGCTCGGCAGTAGAACATTTTCCTTTGCACGGCGCATAGGACGCCACCGGGGTTTTGCGCTAGAACTCATTTTAGCGGCATCAGCCGCTCGCCATACGTTGCTGTTTGATGCAACTTGATCATCAGGTGGGAGAGTAAATAAACGGCTGGAGCATATGATAGGGTCCGATCTGGTATCAGTGATAACTCAAGTGCCAGTAGAATCAAAACAGCTCCCACCATAAGGAGCACAAATATTTTCTGATCAGAAAAGTTTGTCAAGACTTTCTCCTCATATTCATTCAAGTGCCAAATTGAGACTATTTTATTTTGTTGCTAGTTTAAACATTTGCTAAGCCGAAATATTATTTGAATAAGCAAGGAAAATCGTGAGTCTTCGTCATGGAGGTAGAAACTGATCCCTTGGACTTGGATTGCATGGACATGGTGTTGTCCACTGACGCGGACTTGAATGACATTATGCTTTATGAAATGGAGGTAACAAGATTTGAAGCAGAATTTAATAACATTATCGTCCATGATGTGGTGGAAAATACGTCTTGGAACTCGGACTTGGAGGAGGCCTCAAAGCAAACTCAAAATATCTCGCCCTTGGATGATCAGAATGGTTTTGACTTGGAGGAGGCCGTAAAGCTAATTCCGAATATCTCGCCCTTGGATGATCAGAATGCTTTGGACTTGGAGGAGGTCTTAAAGCTAATTCCGAATATCTCGCCGTTGCATGATCAGGAAGGTTTGATAATTGTGCAGTTTAATAAATGCCCAATTTGCGATTGTTTACAATTTTAGACAATTACATTATGGATTTTGATTCGGAGGAATTTACCTATACGTCTTGGAGCTCGGACTTGGTGGAGGCCTTAAAGCAAACTCCGAATATCTCGCCGTTGGATGATCAGGAAGGTTTGGGCTTGGAGGAGGCCGTAAAGCTAATTCCGAATATCTCGCCCTTGGATGATCAGAATGGCTTGGACTTGGAGGAGGCCTTAAAGAAAAGTCAAAATATCTCGTCGTTGGATGATCAGAATGCTTTAGACTTGGAGGAGGTCTTAAAGCTAATTCCGAATATCTCGCCGTTGCATGATCAGGAAGGTTTGAACATTTTGCAGTTTAATAAATGCCCAATTTGCGATTGTTTACAATTTTAGACAACTACATTATGGATTTTGATTTGGAGAAATTTACCTCTGGCTCAGGCTTGGAGGAGGAAACTACCAGCGTGGACTTCAAGAACAATTCGAATGGCTCGCCCTTGGAGAAGGAAACAACCAGCGTGGATTTGAAGCAAAAATCAAAGAGCATCGACTTTGAGGAGACAACCACCAGCGCGGACCTCAAGAAAGATTCGCAAATCTCGCCCTTGGAGGAGGAAACTACCAGCGTGGACTTGAAGCAAAAATCGAAGAGCATCGACTTTGAGGTGACAACCACCAGCGCGGACCTCAAGAAAGATTCGCAAATCTGGCCCTTGGAGGAGGAAACTACCAACGAGGATTTGAAGCATAAATCAAATAGCCCGCCCTTGGAGGGGAACACAGCGAGAGCGGACGGGAAGAAAGCATCGAATATCATCGCGCTCTTGAGGGATGAGGAAGGTTTGGCATTTTTATTTTATTTATTATTATTATTATTATATTATTTATTTTTCAATCTATAATATTGTTTACCATTTCAGAAAAGGAAGCGCTGTGTAAACACAACATGAGCCCAGCGGCTGCTATCAAAGTGAATGTGAAATTCGAGGATTTCCACATGACCCACGATGAAAAATTGGAGACCATTCGCGAGGGCTATTCCATTCTGATACTTATTTCGAACCTGACTCCCCAGTGGATAAAAGACGAAATTGAGAACACCGCCTCGGAGGCAGAGACTGAGATTCTGTACTGCAAGGCTCCATATATTGAGTACTGTGACCAATACGGCGAGCTATTTCGTAGAACCACTATGATTATAACACAGCCAGAAATTGCGGAAGAGCTCAACGCATTGGCCCATCAATTGGTGGCTGGTGTGCCTTTCACGCTTTATGGCACTTGGTTCTAGGCCAAACACCCAAAAACAATTACGAAACAAAACTGCTACTGCTAAAACACTACTACCACGGATCCCTTATGTGATGCCACAGGCTGCTGCTATCTCGTTTTGCTGTTCATTCAAACATCTCACATAATCAGACACACTGGCGCTGCTGGCAATCGTATAAACATTAATAAATAATCAAAAGCGTGGGACCCGATCCATAGCATTCTGTTATTCAATCATTTTTGGCAAGCACACAATCGACGCATCGGTGGATGGGTTCATTTTTGTCGGTTACTCCATCATGACTCATCCAAGAGGGAGCAAGGCTTGAAGCTTGAATCACTTCTGTAGGGACACTAAATTGCCTTGTCTAATCCAAGTCCAAAAAATGTATAAACTACTTTATAGGTAAGTGAATTGTTTTCTAATCGAATTGATAAACAAGTGCCAACAGTATTGGACTCAGCGATGCAACAAGTGGAAAATTGAAGAAGCTTTCATACCCATTTGGAATGTGATTTCATTCAATAAGAACTGGCAAGTCCTTGTATTTGAGCATTAGATTTACATATTTCGACAATAATACTACGAGTGTTACATGCATTGGGCCTTATTCTAGTTACGTACTTTTCACTTTTTCACTTAAAATTCATTTAAAATGTTCTTCTTAAATTAAAGCTCGATCTTAAGGGTCTGCTTGACTAACGATAATTAAACAAAACGAATGACCAGAAAGGGTACGTTATATGGATGGTACCCGTATGAATACTCTTATATCTCGGATATGTCGAATATGCAGGATGCATGCATACGATTCAATTGCAATTCAATTGAACTGCTCCACCAATCTTCTTGCGGGTGAACTGGTTGAGCAAGTCGCTAAAGTGTGGCTTTTGCCGCTGGATCACCTCGTTGGGGTGGTTCTTGAGCTGAATGTGCTGCAGCAGATGCGCTTTTCTCGAGAAGCCTGTGCCGCACACAGTGCAGATGTAGGGCTTGCGGGTGCTGTGGACAAAGAGGTGAGAGTTTCGGTTCTCTAGCCGGCAGAACTGTTTGCCACATATGTGACAGCTGTAGGCTTTGTTGCAGCCATGGACCAGCATGTGCTTCTTGAGGTAGGTCGGGTGCGAGAAGCTGGCGCCGCACTGCTCGCAGGCTAGATCGAACAGCCTCAGGTGCACCGTTTTGAGGTGCTGCTGGAGCAACCGCCGGCGGGTGAATCGGCGATCTGGACACTTGGGGCACTGATGCAGGGCCTCCTTAAGGTGCTTGGTTCGAATATGGACGCTAAGGTTGCTGTTCTGCGCGAAACGGGCTCCGCAATCAGAGCACTTGTACGGCCGGTCGCCCGTGTGGGTGCGCATATGCTCGTCGAGCCAGCGGCGGCGTTTGAACTCCTTGCCGCACTCATTGCACGTGAAGATGGACGCTGGCGGTCGGTTGTCCCTGCGCGTTCGGGGATGCATGCGCCGGTGGGCGATGAGCTTCTCGTGGCTGACGAACCGCAGGGGGCAGCGTGTGCAGGCCCAGGGCACGTGGAACGCTGCATCGCTTGGACCTGGTCTCCACTCTCCGGGCTCTAATTCTTCCTCTTCCTCCACCTGCGGTATTATCCAGTCTCCAGGGTCATCCACAGCCTCCCCTGCTGCGTCCTGATCCACCGTCATTGCTGCCAGCTCCTCTTCGGGTTCTTCTACTATTATCGAGTTGACCCACTCTTCGTCGGACTCTTCGGACTCCTCGCACTCTTCAATTAGTGAATCCCAGTCGATGTCGGCCTCCTCCAGCGTTTGAATCGCCATTTCTTTTTTCCGGGGCTCCAACAAGTAAAAATTTAGTTCTTTTTCGCGTCGCCAAAAGCGTTGCCACATGCGATTTCAGCCAATGCACTAACGCCTCGGGAGGGAGGGCTGCCAGATAGCGCGAACAGACTGGCACGCACTAGCGCTTTTCTCAAAAGTGCGCAAAAACGACAGAAAGCGTTACTTTGCTTATATTTAAATGAATTCTTGTGCCCAAAAGACGTTATCTGTTTTGTATTTTAATCAATTGTTATGCAATTTATTCATACGCTATGTAAATATAATTTGTTCACAACTGTTATATAATTACTTTCATTTGTTTGTATTTTTATATTTTTTTTATTTTAAAGCGGCTGCTTTCAACAATTGTTTGGTTTTGTTTTTTTCGATTCGTATTCAATAATTCAATCAATCAATCATTTACTGTATAATTCACACATTTTGGTTTCTTCTTAGATGATTCGAGAGTGTGTGGCTTGTATTCATTCGTATGTGTGAGCGTGTGTTTGTGTATAATTGTAATTCCGTTAACTACAACTACAGAGACGCCTCTAAAACACACACACAGATACACGATCTACATATCCATTCGTGTATCCTGTATCGTATCGTCGAGGTCTTTTTCCTTTTTTAGCTTTTAGAAATGTTAACAAATTTACAGACTTATATTTGGATTACCGTAATCATGTATATACTATATTATTTATATATGTATAGATGCATTATATAATATGCACTGAAATGTTTCAACAGGATCTGTTGGTGTGCTCTTTGCGTCACAAATCGCTCTGTATAGTGGTGGAGGGGGAGGAATGATTGATGGATGGGACGTGATAATGACAATTAAACTTTTCATTTTCTGTGTGGGGTGTTGGTTTGCGTGTGTCTGTTCAGTGTTTGTGTGTAAAAACCGATTTCTCTAAAATTTGTCTTACTTTCTCTTTTACTTTATATACGATTTTGAGGCTATGCTATCCTTATCCTCCACATCATTGCATTATCGTCTATTAAGATTCTCCTCTCTGTTCATTAAAGTAAGAAAAAAAGTGCACTAGTCTCCCGTTTTGGCATGGCTTAAACATCGTCAAAGCACCACACTCCTCTTTCTTTTGTTTGTTTGTTCGTTTACACACTGCTTATAATCCTATAATATTTCCATCCCGCCTGTATTATATACGATCTGTGTCTATAATTGCATTTTATGTAGTTTATATTTAAGAGTTAATCCCACATTCGACACCTTTGTCGATTATTTCGTGTGTATGTGTGTTGTGTTTGTTTGTGTGTAGAATGTAAGTTTTTTAAATGCTACAAGTAAATGCCTGCCTGCTTGCAAATTATTTGGTATGTCCTTCCACTGTTCCTCCTTTTAAAAACTACGTTGGCCTTATCCGCTATGAGTTTCTACACTACTCGTACACTACACTACACTACATACTGTTTGAAACATTTTGCAATGGAAAAATGGGCATCGAAAAATGCACACTACACACACACAGATGGTTCGTATTAGGGTGGATCCGCAAAGCGAGAGAGAGACAGCGCTTAGGTGGTTTACATCGGAGAGGAAAGATTAACCGTTGGTTTGCTGGCTGGCTGGCAGGAGATATAGGGAGATAGTGAGAGTGGATAACAGTTAAACGCTCGCTCTCTTCTGGCTTACATACGCATGTGTGTGGCTGTGTGTGCATTTTTCCCCCCGCTTCACTTTTGCTCATTAATTCGCTATATTTGTGTGAATTTGTGTGTGTGTTTGTATATATGTATTTGTGCGAGTGTGTTTATGCGTTTGTGTTTTAGTTTTTGAATTGCAATTTCTGTAAATTGTGTATATATTTTTGTTTTAATTATTCCATACATACAATACATATATTTTTCGTATATAAAAAAAGAGCATTTTGTTTCGTTTAGTTTAATGCCTAACAGGGATAGTCCATTTCCATTTAATTTACGTTCTCTCTCTCTTCCCTATTCGTTTCATTTCATTCGTTTCGTTCGTGCTCCTTCTCCCTATCCTTCTTCTCTTTGCGGCTTAAATGCAGTTATTGACCTGAACGATTGGTTTATCTTTTGAGTTGTGGTTTTTGTTGATTGATTAATTAGTTAATGCTTTCTCTCTCTATATCTTTGTATATTACTATATATGTGTGTGTGTATATACGTATAAATGTATCTGCATGTAAGTATTTCTCTGTGTATGTTGTGTATGAATTTATGTATAGATTTCTATGTAATCGTTTTTTTTATTATTTCATTTTGGAAATCTCGTTAAAATAGTTTAACATTTTAATCTTCTCTTGCTATTTCTTTCGTAATCGTATTGCTCGGTTTTTATTTATCAGAAGTAATGTAACTGTTATTGTTTTTGTTTTGTTTGGTTTTTCATTTGTTAAAATTTAAAACGTTTCCTATGTTTTTCCTTTGAGTTTTATTCAAGTGTTTAAATATTACTATTATAATTTTATTTCGTGAAATGTTTTCGTTTTTTGACTTTCCTCATTTAAGGTATTTATTTTGTTTTTCGCTTTTCCTTTCTTTTGTTTCTGTTTTTGTTTCTGCATTTGGTTTCATGTTGTTTTTTGTTTTTGATTCTTTAGTTTGCTTTAGATTTCTGACGTCACAAAAATTTCTACGTACGTGTCGCTGTTGGTGTTGTTGTTGTTGGTGGTGGTGGTTCTCGCAACGGATTCTCAAATAATAAAATTACATAAAGTCCAAAAAACAAACCAAAAGTTAAAAGTTCTGTCGTCTCTAGGGAAGAAAGAGTCGGAAGGGAACAAGCGGTAGCTAAGAGCGAGTTGGGGGAAGGCTCGATCCCTGGAAATCCTATTTTCTTCGAGGGTTTCCCAATAGTTCGAGCCACGACTGTAATTGTTGTGGGGGAAACGTACAGTGGCGGCTAAAAGCATTGGGAAGCTCTACATATCATTTTGATTAAAATTACATTTTAAAAGTTAGTACAGCGGGTCTTTAAGTCTTAAAATACCAGATTTTCTACTAAATGTCAATCCTTCCCACCACTGCTCAAGCTCTAGGCGTTTTGTCAGGGGGGTCACTACAATATCCTCGTAAATAAATAATTTGGCTCTTACACACTAGGGACTCGCACTAAAAATAGGCATACATACTAAATATATCGTACATAAAAGGGTGGGGGTGTTAAAAAAAAATTATACATATAAGTGGGCATATTACATACGAGTAGATGGTTAATTATAGTACAGTTCGGTTAATAATAATTGTAATAATAATAATAACAATAGGCAACAACACAGAGCAGAGAACTGATGTCTGTATGTATGTGTTTGTGTGTGTTTGTGTTTTTTCAGTTACAGTTTACAGCTACAGTGTTGCATCAATCGGGATGAGTCTGTGTGCATGGGTGTCTGTATTTTGTGGACGCCACTGTGTGCCTCTCAGCTGTTCCAATATGGATGCTGTCCATAGTGTCCCCTCAGTGTTCAGAGACACAGAGAGCGAATGAGAGACAGAGATAGAGTGGTTGTGGGAATGACAGAATTCTTGGGGGGGTGGGTGTTAGACAGAGACAGACTTAAGTTAAACAAATGTTTTGCTTTGGAATGGCTATTGGGAGCAGCAGAATCGGAATTATTTTTGTTCACAGTTCCACTGAATTTCGGGCGTTCCTCCTGTGTGGGCTCTCTAATCGAAAGAATCCGCAACGCTTCCTGGACCGCCCTCCGCCTCAACGCGTTCGTCGCCTGGAGCCGCCCCTGCCACCATCTGGCGGGTGCGGAGTGGACAATTTTTATGACGTCTCTAAAAATCATACTTTAAAAGTTTTCTCCCGCCGTTGCTGCTGCTGTTGCTGTTGTTGTTGCTGCTGCTGCTGCTGGTGGTGGCCACGATGGGATGATGGTGGCTGCTGCTGGTGCTGCTGCTGCTGCTGCTGGGATCCATTGGCGGGGAGCACACTCATGGAACCAGCACTGCACAGGGCCGCCGCCGCTGCTGCCACTGCCTCCTCGCAGGCATAGCTGGCTATACGATGATCGCTGCGCGATCGCTCCCTATCATGGCTGCGATGGCTGTGATGGTGATCGGCTGCTGCAGCCGCCGCTGCCACTGCTGCAGCGGCAAGGCCGGCTCCACCGTTGCGCTTGCTAGGCGCCGCCTGCTGCTGGGATCGCCGGTTGCCTAGACGCTTCAGCTCGTAGTCCCGGGCATCGGCCACATCGAAGGTGGCCGCTCGCTGATGCTGCTGCTGCTTGGAGTGCTTCGACGAGGAGGAGGTGGTGTTGGTTGCTGCCCCTGGGACGGGGGCGGGAGGCGGCTGCTGTTGCTGCTGCTCGTATGGCTGCGGGAAGTACTCATCGTACTCGTGCTCCTCGCACAGATTAGCATTGCAGGCGGATTGGGAGGGCGGCGGCGGCTGCTGTTGCTGCTGCTGCTGTTGGTTGTGCATTGAGCGATGCTTTTTGGGGGGCAGGGGAATGGGCGCCTGCGCCGACTGCTGCGTCTGGGTCTGAGTGCTGGCTACCGCCGCCGCTGCGTGCAGCGACGTTGATGATGTGCCCCGTCGCACAACATCAACGCCGCCGCCGCAGCAGGCGCACTCCTACAACTCCGTCACGGAGTAGAGGTCGCTGCTGGCATGGGCGGCATGTGAGGCATGGGCGTGCGCGTGGGCATGGCTGGAGTGTGTCCCATGGGTGGCGGGACCAGTGACGGCAACGCCTCCTCCTCCGCCTGCTCCTCGTTCTCCGCGTTTCAGGGAGCGATAGAAGAGCGCCTGCTGCTGTTCGATGAGCAGCTGCTGCTGCTGCTGTTGCTGTTGCTTGGAGGAGCTTCCTCCTCCTCCTCCTCCTCCTCCTCCTCCTCCCTGATAGTTGTTGTTGTGCTGGCGCTGGTAGAAGGCCGCCTGCTGCTGAGCCTGCTGTTGGAGCTGCTGCTGGTGATGATGGTACGTACTGCTGCTGTCGTAGGAGTGCTGTTTCTTCATTCCGACAAGCACCTGACCTCCGTATTGCTGCTGCTCCACATAGCTGCGTGCATTGTCCAGCGTCTCTGCACGACGCGGCCGCTCTCTGTCCCGCTCACGCTCTCTCTCCCGCTCCCGTTCACGCTCTCTGTCGCGGTCGCGGTCCCTCTCTCGCTCCCTCTCATAGCCCCCGGTCTGCTGCTGCTGCTGTTGTTGCCGCAGGCTGGCTGACTTTGGTGGCAGAGTCTGCATGTGGTTGGCATTGCTCGAATCGCCACCGCCACCGCCGCCGCCTCCACCTCCGCCTCTTGAGGTCTTGTGCCTGTTCTTGGGCGGCAGGGAGGGCGGCTGCTGCTGCTGTTGCTGTTGTGGCTGGGTGGCGGTGGCCGAGATCTTGTGGCTCTGGGGCCGCTGCAGAGACCGATACTGTCCCAGACTGGCGGCGCACAGCGGCTGTGCGGATATCTTCGACTGGGTGGGCGACTGCGTGGGTATCTCCGGCAGCGGCTGGTTCACAATCGAGGCCGGATTGAGGCTGCGCTGCACCACCCGCGGAGCTGCCGTCGGGACCTCGCTGCTCTCGATGCTGTAGACAGCCGAGGGCGGCAGAATGTGGGTGGTCGGTGGATGAATCTGCTGCTGATGCTGCTGCTGTTGCTGTTGCTGCTGCTGGAGGGCCAGAAGCTGCTGCTGTTGCTGCTGCTGTAGGGCCAGGAGGTGCTGTTGCTGCTGCTGCTCCTTGGCATAGGAGCTCCCAACGCCCGTGGTTCCGGGTATCTCTGTGAAGGTATTCTTTGGCTTTGGTGGCGGCGGCGGTGGTGCGGGTTGAATCTGCATCTGTGGCGGCGGCTGTGGCTGCTGTTGTGGCGGCGGTGCTGGTGGTGGCACCATCTGTTGTTGCTGCTGTTGTTGTTGCTGCTGTATCTGCAACTGGATCTGCATTTGCAGCTGCTGCTGTTGCTGCAATTGTTGTTGTTGTTGTTGCTGCTGCTGCTGTTGGACAAGGAACTCCGTGGAGCCACACACCTGCGGTATGCAGTCCGGCTGCTGGCAGTAATCCTTTGAAACTGTGGCTATCGATGGCGTCTTGGCGCTGCGCAGATTCGGCGACGGTGAGGCACCCATGGCCATCGAGGAGGAGACACCCTTGAGGGAGCCCCCGTAGCGGCCCACATGCCGCAATGTGGCACACTTGTTGGCAGTCGCCGCCGCCACAATATTCAGATTATTGCTGCCACGCACCGCCTTGGGTCCGATGCTTATGTACTTGGGATCGAAGCGATTGAAGCTGGTGTTTGTGACATCACGGGGATCCCGGTCGTCGACCAGCCCCCCCTCGTTGCCGATATCCAGGCCATTGCCTGTGGACCTGCACATGGCATTGGCCGTCTGTGCGGAGAGCACGGATCGGATGGAGCTGCCCGTGGAGCGGGGCAGGGTCGCCGAAGCGAATATGTTCTTCAGGGTGCTGCTGCTGTTCTGGTGTTGGTGCTGGTGCTGATTGATGATGTTGCTGCTCTGCTGCTGATGGGTATGCTGCAGCTGCAGCTGCTGCTGCTGCTGGAGTGGTGGCTGCGGCGGCGCTTGCTGCAGCTGGAGCTGCAGTTGGAACTGCTGCTGCTGCTGCTGTTGCTGCTGGGCTGTGCTGTTGCTATTGCCTGCATAAGTGCTGCAGGCAAGCGAATCTCAGTAAAAGTCGTTCGATTCGAGCGTCTTACACTGCTTGCTGAGCGTCGCGTACTTTCCATTGTTCGGTCCCTGCATATACGAGGCGCTCTGCTGATGATGCGACGGCAGACGTCCCAATGTGTGATGGCCGGACCTGCATGAACGAAAGGAGGGAGGGAGAATCCATATAAGTATTTGGCTAACAGAATAACTTTTCATAAACATTCTTCATTTGTCTTCTCTGCCATCGGTTCGCACCCATCTACTACCGTCTACCGTGTCCCTGCATCTTGGGTGGGGCAGGATCCTATGGGTTAACTATTGTAACTAATTCAAAATTACTTCTGCAATAAGCAATATGTCATATTTGGGCACTTTCTTTGGGTTTGGATTGTATAAATAATAGGACCCAAAGTGCTCCGAAACTTAAACCCTCAAGTATTTAATCTTCCCCCTAGGAATTGCGTCCACACTTTCCCTCAGACGCTCTCTCTTCCATTGAATGCATTGAAACCAATGTGGGATTGGATTATTGTTTATTTAAAAAAAAAAAAATAGGATTTTAGCCATAGAAACTAAAGCTAAACCCAAAATTAAGAGTATAATGTAACCTATAATTAAGTTCTATTCGGTTTCGAGGATCTAGAGTTGGGGATTAAGTAGGTAGAGAAGATAGTAGAGGAACGAGACTCTGCTAGAAGCCCTATAAGAAGTATTTCCAAAGTCCCGCAAGAATTGCCTGAAATATTCGATACTTCAGTGTTTGTTTCCCTCAAAACCGTAACTGATGAAACCTATTTATCAAATGGCAATGTATCTTTTCTATGGAATATCTATGGTATATCTATGAAACCATTTCCATTAAGAGCACTACATGAAACCAACAGGCACAGAACACACATTAGCGTTCATTTGTAAGTGTTGTAAAAAGAGTCTTACAAAGGAGATTTACTGCACAAAAGATGGCGCAGAAAGAAGCCTCGAATGATAGGACGTGGAATATGGTAAATCGTGGGGATACAACCACTACTTTCAAAAGCAAACTCTAAGTTATAATATGTAATCGGGGAGTCCACTGCTTGAGCATTAAAATTGTTCAATCATTGCATCAGTGGCAATCAAGTATATAGAACTCTTCTTGATGTATCTGCATTTCGAGTTCCATGTTCCAAAGGATGAAGCATAACCATTCATGAGAAATTGTTTCAATCAGTAATAAATGGAATGGCAATCGAATGGGATACCTTTTTGCATGACCCATGATCGATAATCCATAGCAATTTATGCATAAAGTTGCCTTAATACTACAGAGTGTGGTTGTCATGCAGTGCTCTCTATTTGTGTCCTAACATATAATTCGATCTATCGGATAGGTAAACGATAGAGCGTAGATCTTTTGTGTCTGCCTTCTGCCTGTTTCATGTGTGTTATAAATAGCTTTAAGTATATTTGCTAGACATGCAAAAATGTGTGGCCCAAGGTAAATTCAGTCATTCCTTGCAGCTTTTTTAATGCTATTTCCCCCCTCTAAGAGTCTCCCTCGCCCATTCGAGTCCAGAAATTCGAATCAAATGCATTTTGTATGTGTGAATGCTACGCTCGCGAAGAGCCTGCCTCATTTGTAGGATACAGGAAAAATGGACGAGAAATATAGTTTACTGAGTATGGGGTGGGGGTTATTAGTGGGGGAAGCATCATTAGTGTGCAATTCAGTTCCAGTTTCAGTTGTGTGTGCGTGTGTGTTTGTGTGTGTGTGTTTGGGGTCGTGACGTAACGTTGGGAGGGTATGGAGTAAACCCCCACTCGTGGTGTTGGATAAACTAATGTTCGGTGGTTCTCACATGCAAAGGGGTGCAAGGGGTGCAAGCAGCACAACAAATTAAACCAACTCAAAAAAAGAACAAAGAACTTTAAGGATCTCTCTAGCGAAATAAAAAAAAAAAGGAAAAAACTCAACAAACGAGCAAACAGAAATGAAAAACAGAAAAATGGGAAAAGGAGAGACAGAGAGGAGGGTGGAAACAAAAATGAAAAGAGGATCTAGAGATGGAGTTAGGTAGGGGGGATTGGGGGGAGGGATCACAAATCAAGAAACAAATGAAATCAAAGTTCATGCCTTGTGCCATGCACCATATCATAGCCGGGCGGCGGCGACGGCGATCCACGACCCCCTCCTCTGGCGGCCCCCGACACCGAGGTGCGTGGGTGGTGGTGGCTGGCCATTGTCATTGGAGCAACCATCGTGGCCATCGCCGCCGCTGTCGTCTGGTTAGTTCTATTATGCTGTTGCAGTTGTTGCAGTTGTGTGTTGTAGTTGTTGCTGTAGTGGTTGCTGTAGTGATTGTTGTGGAGGTTGTTGTTGTAGTGGTTCTGGTTCTGGTTCTGGTTGCTGTTGTTGTGGTGGTGGTTGTGGTTGTGGCCATAAATGGCCGTGGATGAGCTGTGGCTTGATTGAGATTGTGATGATGGTGATGCCAACCCTTGTCTCAGTCCCGCCGTTCCATTCCTGTACGGTCCAACGCCATTGTTGCCGTTCATTCCGGCTCCGCCTCCACCGGATCCTGGCAGCGTACCGCCGCTCGACACACCGCCTCCTGCACCACCTCCCTGCGTCTGCTGATGATGCAGCAGCGTGCGATTGATTGTCCCCGTGCCCAGCGGTGCCGTCGGCGAGATGCTAGCACTGGGCGCATTCGAGGCAGGGAACAGAGGAGCCGTCTCCGATTTGTCTGCATCCAGCGTGGGTCTGTGGGCACAAAAAGAGGGCGAGGATTACTTTAAGCTGGAGGCGATGGATCGGTTTACCCTACCGCTTGCTCAAATAAATCCAGGCATGCGAATCCGCATACACGAGTATCGTCAGCAGGAAGGAGGTGAGCAGCCCAGCCACCATCATGAGGCTAAGGCCCAGCAATCCACCGCCACAGAGCCCTCGCAGCGCCTCCGCATAATGCCGATCGATGGCCCTGCGGTCTAGAGTGGCCGAAAGGGTCGTCAAATTGCGACGCGTCTCCTCCAAATCATTGTCCATGGCCGTCAATGTGCGCTGGACATCGATGCGGGGATAGGTCTCTTGGCTCATTCTAAGAAAAAGAATTCATGAATCATTCAATCGTTACGGGAGAGTGGAAATCTTTGTGTGTTACCGCTGCATGGTTTCCACACTCTCTCGGGCCCGATCCACCAGATCCCTGCTCTCATTCAGACGCAAAATGAAACGATTTCTGGGCGTTCCACAATTCAAGAAATCCACATAAGGACTCCGCTGCAGAAAAACCAAAGGATTGAGGATTAGCTTCGTGCGGTATTTGGTCTGTCTGTTAGCTCACCATTCCAACCTGTCGGCACATATAGTCATGGGGTCGCATACAAAAGTCACCAGCGGCCACACTGGAGGCCAAATAGATGCCCGCCAGCAGCCAACAGATGATGATGCAGAACAAGCCCGAAACACTGAAGAATATCAGGGTGCAACGCGACCTGCGTGCCACTCCAATCACCAGGACCGTGCACAGCAGCAGCAGGACAGTGAGAAAGGCCAAGGTGGCGGGCCATCGTATCGATTCGTAGAGTTCTCCCATCTGCAAAAAAAGGATGAGTTTGTGAATGAAACCTTAAGCCGGAAACTCCACTCTGGAGACTCACGTGCAGCAGCCCCATCAATGAGGTGTCATTCTCTCCGCCCTTGGCCTTCATAAAATAGTGCACCATGCTGTCCAGGGAGGCCACAGCTCGCGACGTGTTCTCTCGCACCAGGCGCGACGTCTCAATGAGCAGCATCACCACCGTCTGATTGTATTGTGGCTTCTCCACCATTTGCTCCACCTTGTGGCCGGCCATCTTTGACTCCAGGTCATGCTTAATGCTTTCAGTCTGCAAAGAAAAACAAGCACGCAAAAATAAGTACAACGAAAGAGAGTCAAAAAGAGTCGGCAAAAAAGTGTTTAGCAAAAGGCCAAAGCCAGAGCAACCCCCAAAAAGGAGCTTGAACCCCTAGTTCAAAAGTTAATGACCAAAACGAAAGCAGGGACGGAATGGCGGCAAGACTAGACTGCATTTTCAGAATACCCTTGATAATTATAGGGGTGGCACGGTGGGCGCGGGAGGGCTCCGCACTACAGGGGAGTCTCATGGAGAACATGGAGAAACACCTTGAAGGGGTAAATGTTCCGCCACAAATACTTTCGTCAGATTAGCACGAAAATGAAACTAAAACAAGATTTTAAATTAATGTTTGCTCGAAATTTGAGTATTTTCCGGCTGGCAGTTGAATGCCGTGTTTTTGGGTACATATTTGTACGTGAATAAAGTCATTAAATCTATCTTTAGGCTGATGGAATACCTGAGTAAAAGTTCGCTATAATTTGGGTTACACTATAAATAGGGGATAGAGATGTGTGGGGGGCTGGGGCGCGGGTTAAGTAACCTCCTGAACCTATCCCAACATTTGCATCCCTTAGGGAGTGTTTCCTTCCTTCCGTCCTTCCTTCCACGCACGCACACACGCACACACGCACATACGAAGGTGGAACAAAGGACCTGTGTGCCACACACACACACACACAGAGAGAGAGAAAGAAAAGAGGAAAACTAGTTTCCATCGTAATACTTTTGCTTCCGCACTTCGAAGAGGCGGCGCAAGTTTAATGGGAGGCGGTTGGCAGGTGGGGACTCCGTGGGTTTCGGTTTAGAAGTAACCGTTTTGCACACACACGCAAACGTCTGGAGCACAACACATTTTCTGGCTCTGGTTCTGCTTCTCTACCTCTGGGATAATTAATAGCGTTTTACTCAAGAGTCGGGCAATGCCAGCCATCTGTTTGGGCGAG
Source organism: Drosophila subobscura (assembly GCF_008121235.1). Taxonomy (NCBI): domain Eukaryota; kingdom Metazoa; phylum Arthropoda; class Insecta; order Diptera; family Drosophilidae; genus Drosophila; species Drosophila subobscura. Next base: position 7,223,457 of record NC_048530.1, read on the forward strand.
ACGACGATGACTCCTGGCCCCTCATTTCTCATTCCTCATACCCTCACCCCACCCAACCCATACTCCTGGCTGGTTGCATCCAGCCCTACCTTTGATGCTGACGCGGCAAACTCCCACAACTGCTCCTACTAAGAGCCCACCCACTCCTCTGCGGGCGAGTCTCGTTCTTTTCTCCCCTTAACCTTTTTGCCATATCGGCCCCGGCTGGAGCTCGTTCGCTTCTCTCTTTTTTTCCAGAATCTCTTTCTCTGTCTTTGTCCCTGTTTCTAGCTGCTGTCTCCTGTCTGCTGTCCTTTGGCTCCTGACAAAGTTTATGAATAGCAAAAGCTTTTGGAGTCCCCTCTCTGTCGTTACGAGGGAACTGTCAACACTGGAGCAGCAGCAGCAGCAGCAGTGTCAGTGGCAGCGGTAGCAGGAGGAGCATGACCAGCTTTTAGGTTGATTATAATGTAGCCGGATTGAAGAAGGAAGAAGGAAATAGGAAGGAGAAGATGCTAGAGTCCTGCAGCAGCAGCAAGAGGCAGTTTATGTAGAACGCCCCATGGAAAGTGAACGAAATACAGAGAGGATGCCGTGGGTCTCTGAATGTTAGAGCTCTCCCGAAGAGCATTATCACTATTTATTTTCATGTATGTAGATAATTCCCTAGCCAGCCCCCCTCCCGTGCGACTCACCTGCCGTTTCAGGGTGAGAACGAGACCCTCAACATTCTTCCCAGAGCTAAATGCCTGCAGCAGTCCATTGTGAAAGTCATCGTTGCCATATAAGCCTGCAAAAAGAAGATACAAGTGAAAAATTAATAATGAATAAAACGAATCCATACAATCCATGCGGTGTCGCTCTTTCAGCTTAGATCGGAGTCAGAGATCAGGCGATTACCAGGGCAGCACAAGCAGCAGCATTCCATTCCACATGCCATAAACCGGGGGAAAGGTCAGTGATGTAAGAGGCCCGTGCCACAGATACAGAGATACACACGCACACAGACTCAAATCATTTATGAATGATTCAATTAAGAGCAATAATTAAATTATTATTCCATCATATTCCCCCATGGCACAGTCGACTCCTCTTCCCTTTGCTTCTCTCTCGTATCTACCCAATCGCGGGTTAATCGATGACGCATCTGCCACACGGCCGAGTGGGGAAGGGCTGGGGTTGATAGCCCTACAGCTGGAGGGCATTACGTGACCAGAGAGCGAGAGATCTTCCAGCTGCTGCACTCCACAAAAAGTATTTTCGTACGCTCTCTTCTAGTTTTTGTAGTCTTCATCGATTCTTTGTATTCTATTATTCGCAACTATGCAGCACGCGTCATGCAACTGTTTATATCGGTTAGATTTGCTTCTATTCTACAGTTATTAAGCACATGTAAATTCTATAGAGACCATAGAGAGTACAATCTTATTGCGAAAGAGCCCACGCATAAACAATACAACTTTGGCAATGCATTTTTCACCATTTTCTGGAGAAATCTTCAATATTCTACGTTCAAACTGCCTCAAATGTTTCATAATCCTAAAGAAAATCGCCAGACTGCAGGGCAAATGCATTTATTACGAGTGCAAGCCACGTTCCATCGGCAGTCCAGCAAACAGTTCTGGCCGATTGCCAGAAGTCAATCCATGCGATAAGCCGGCGACGGCTACGTACGTGCTCTGGCGATCCAATTTACTTCCATTCCATTACAAAAGGGTGCACAGAGGACAGAGGGACACTTACCTAATCCAATGGCTGCACATGTCATCAGGGTGATGATCAGCAAAGTGCAGCTCTGGCATCGTTGGGCGCTCGGCTTCCGCTGGCGTCGATCACAGCAGCGGGTGAGTAAATACAGCAGCAGTCCCACCAACGAGACGATAAGGAGGCCGGCGGGTATTGAGGCAAGGATGCCCAAACTCTGTAAGCAAACAAAACAAAACAAAATGAAAGGAAGGATTAGTTTCTGGGGGCTTTAAATGCATTATCAACTGTGTGGGGAGGCGGGTAGACATTTCCTCATACTTATTTTCCCCCCCTTGGGTTCCCGGCTCCTGTCTCCTGGTTTGGTTCTGCTTTTGTCCTGGACATTCGACAAAAACTTTTAATTGAATAACTTGCAACATTTTGTTGCTGCTTTTGCTACGTTTGTTGTGCTGCTTTTGCTTCTGGTGTAGCAATTTGTTGTTAGTTGGCTTCGGTAATGGAAAGTGGAACGAGAACCCAGGCGGAGAGAGAGAGAGAGAGAAGTGGAGGAGAAGCACTCGAAAGAGCAGAGAGTGGGGTCCTTTTAAGCGACTATGCGGATACCCTTTTCCATCAGTGCTGAGGAGAATGGAACAATTATTTTATATCAAAATGGAACGAATATTCATGGCGATCGATGCCACAGAAATAATTCACAAACAATTTACACTTTTGCAGGGTATTTTTAAGGGGTATAGAAATGTTGCCTGCAGAAAAGTTAATTCCTTCTTGCCTTTTTTGTGCAGAGTCCATGTCTGAAAATGAATTGAATTTTTAAGGGGGCCACAGGACCCCCACACACACAGCGCACAGGACCCCTTTCCTTTTTTTCCGGCTGCAACCGAAAAATGTTCTTGGCTTAACGGTAATTTCATTGCCTGTCATTAAAAAAAAGAAAAAGAGTAACCCCCCTCCCAATATGTGTCCTGTACTCCACGCCGCACCCAGCGTTTCCTTGTGAGTGTCAAATTACCAGAGTCGTAGAGAATGATATTGGATACCCCACAGAGAAACAGACAGGCAGCAGGACAGCCCCTTTGCCACATTGTGACATCACACGTTGATTCCAATGAATCGCAAATGAGTCAGAAATCAGAATTAAAAACAATGGAAAGTCAATTAACTAAGCAGCTTGATCCTTTTAACATTTGCAGGAGCACACGAGTATTTCTGATATTTTCAGTGAAAAACGCTGAAGTTTATTATACTTTTTAAATCAATTTTAACTGGGAGTTTTTACTGTATTCTTTTTTTGTAAATTTCGTAACTGAAGTATTAATTACATCACAGCTGTATTTAATGCCTGCGATGCTGTGACTCAAATGTTACATGCAGTTCCTCTCGAAGTAACTCTAATTGACACACAGAACCCAAACCAACTTAAATTCTTATCTCTATCCATTGCTTCCCTACTTTAACTCTGTCATAGGTATTGATACTTCCTGCACTACCATAAATATTCCCCAGATTCTTTCAGAGAAGTTTGATTCTGGCTATGTCCCCCAGATCGCAGATCTATTTCCCGCAAATAAACATGTACACTCATCATCTATCTTTTCAGTCCTACAAGGTTTATTTTGACAATGAATCATTAAAGAGCTTTCCATCATTGCAAACACGGTCAACATGCATTGATTTAACCCATTTCGAAATGGCATTGATTCATAGATTCTACGTGCATGTGGATATACAAATAAAAACAAAACGGATTTCGTTGTTAAGTTGATTTCTAGCCAATTTCCCGGCTGTCAATCAGAATTGAAAGCAACACCCGAGTGCCCAGTAGTCCGTAGTCCACTGATTGCCAGATTGCATGATGTGTGAATGGGATGGGATGGAGAAATTTGAGCCTTGAGTCCACGCTTCCATTGGATCCATTCCCCTTACGAAATCTTCGGGTGGTGGGGTGCAGCGGGTGCTCCTCTATTTATTATTTATTGCACTCTTTTTTCCCACTGTAAATAATCATTAAAACTAGTTAGAGTTCTCCCTCCGCTCCCCTTTCTCTTGCGTTGTGTTTGTGTATTTTTTTTCTCTCTCTGTTTGTGCCTCGTCACTTTGCGTGTCGTCTCCCGCCCCCCGTTCCCGTTCGCGTGTGTGTGTGTGTTTGTGTCGTGTGTCCTCCGCCTCGCAGTTGAATGACACTTGAGCCACGAGACTGCTGCCACCCCAACAAGCTCCTTGCCTTCATCCCCTTCCGTGTGCTGCAATGCAATCTGCAAAATGAAGCGAAAATGTCTCGTGCTCAAAGCTCCTTGGTGCTAGTCCTCCCGCATCCATATACTATACGATACGCTCGCTTTCCATCGACATCCAGCTTGTGCCTCGTTGTGTTGCCTCTCACTTAGGGGAACATTTTTGTGCAGTAAATCAACGGCAATTGAAATGCATGTAATTTGCATCAATTCATAATTTAGCGATAAAAATGCGATAAAAGATAACAGATTCCCCATCAGTTGGAAGAATCCTTGTCCCATGAGTTTCTTTTTTTTAGTAAAGAACACAAAAAAGATTTTAGATTACTCTCAAGAAAGATTAATTTTTCCAAGATAAAGCATCAGAGGGATTTAGTCCCTTTCTTTAAGGTGTGTCCTTAGAGTCTGTCCTCTAAGCCTGCTGTAGATTCTGCTTTAGAATGTTCCTTCAACAGATGAGGGAATGTATAACGTCGTTGAGGGATTTTTTTGCAGCCACCCGACGGATGAGGTGGTCCTTAGGGCAGGCGAAAACCCTGCCTTAGTTTCGTTTGTAAGGCGCTTAAAAATGTGAGAAATATTTCGCGCTTACACAGTCAACGGTCGATGATGGAATGCTTAGGATGGAGGATGTTGAAGGTAGAGGGGGAGAAGGAGGGGAGGTGGTTGGAGTATGCAGTGTGGATGTGGATGACGATGGATGTTCCCTGATGGAACGTTGCACGATGTTCCGTGTGTTCCAATTGAATTAAATCAAAGCAAATTGCCAGCAAACAGCCGCAGCATCAGCAAAAACAAATAACCTTGACGGCTCCGCTCTCTTCGCACCCCATCACCGACGTCTACTCTTCACAGCTACCTCTTAACCGCTTCTCCGCAATTGAGAATCTTGTTCACTCTCCCTCTCTCTCCATCTGTCTCTGTTTCTCCCTGTGGGAAGTGTGAAAAGTGACGGCAGCTAATTGGAAGCTAAGTCACAAGATATGTTTGGATCTGTGTATATTTATGCAATAATTCCCCCATCCCTCCGCGCCATGCGATATGTGTGCAAGCAAAAAATTAACACCAGCAATAAAAAAACAACAACAAACATTGAAAGTAAACACAGAATATTCAGAGCTTAAAGATTTGCGGTAGGTAGAAGTAAGAAATGGGTGATCCATATTGATTCTCCCAGGAGAGATCCCCCAGCAGATGTTCTCAAACATGTTAAAATAATAATAAATAAAAGTAGGGGATTATCTACGATAACTGGCCTTGGGAAACCTTTGTTTGGCAACTCTTAAGATGGAGAAACCCCTGGCGATAGAAGCACAAATAAGTAGCATAGAAAATATAAACACATTTTATAATCATATTTTAATAAGATATTCGATATTCGGTCTTGAACGACAAAAAGACTACAAATTTCTTTGTGAAAAATCTCTATGCAAGTAAAATCTTTATTTAAAGAGTTTTTAAACCGTTTTTCTTTATCAATTTATTCAGTTATCGTTTTGGGAATATTATGCCACACCTCCTCCCTTTCTGTAACTCTTTTGTCTGCCTCCCCGCTGGGCAGGCCCAGGAGTACGAGTTTTACCTTCTACTGCGTGGGTGGGACGTGTTTTCCCTGATCATGATTTTCCCTCTGCACTCAGCTTTGATTCGGATACCCACACACTAAAACACACACAGACATGGGGGGGAAAACCAGTTTTCTTTTCCCCACTCTTTATTCTCTCTTTGTCCATCTGTTTCGCAGACACAACGGTTATTAGAACGGCGCAATGCATGGAATATGGAAATGGATTCCCGATTATGCATTGGAAAAAAGGTTCGGTTTGGATCGACGACAGGCGGCGGCTCTGCCACGCGTTTCCGGGGCTAGTTCTTTGCTCTCTATCTTTGGACCCTCTATTTCCCTCTCTCTCCCTTCCCGATATCAACGTGTCTCTCTCTCCCCTTACTGCACCTATCTATGTATGTCTCTGCAGTCGGCATTCTTTGTGGCCTCTTCTGTTTCTGTCTGTTTTATCGCCTCCTCATTCCCCATTCGAAGAAAAACGAAGATAAGGAAAGCCAATAAAAGGGAACTAAGAAGGGAAGAAGGAGGAGAGGGAAGTTGCAGATACATATGAGGAGAAAAGGGAACACGGTGGAGGGATATGTTGCAGGAACTGGGAGTCAAGGTTACTCCAAAGTCCGAGAGAGAGTCAGAGAGAAAGAGAGTCCCCTGAAGATAGGTGAACAAGAGGGAGAGAACGATGGAGCCCATGTTTCACATGGAGCAACAGGAAACAGCAACAAAAGGGATTGAAAAACGGTGGGTGCGGAGAGACAGAATGAATAATAAAGTAAATACAATAAATATGGGAGAAATATGAATAAATATGAAATAAAGTCAGGAAGTACATTTGTAAGTGTCATAGAACAAACGGAACGAATGCAAAGGGAAGGAAGGAGGAGGAAGTGGAGTGTAGAATGGAGTATGCAAATTTGAACAGAGGTGAGGAGGTGAGGAGAGCCGAAAAAAGGAAGTACGTCATAGAGCGACACAACACGAGTGCAAAGAGCAGACGCGAAAACAAAGGTGAGGTATGTAGAAGGTGGGTGTGTCATCCGTTGGTGACTCTTGGACGTGGCATAATTCTTTATGCTAATCAGCCAGAGAGCTTTTTCCTTGTCCGATCGAAGCAAAGTGAGAACGGCACAAGCATCACACCCCTCAGCCGTTGCAACTATGTTTCTTCAGCCATTCGAAAGAGTCTCTGGAAAGGCAAACAAACAACAGCCGCAGCAGCAGCCCTAGCGATCGTTCCTAATCGAATTTTCATATAAACAAAAGCCATCAAACGTACATTAATTTTGTGTTGATATTTCGATCTGCGGCACTTACAGCACTGTGGGGCACTGGTTCTCTGGTTTTTATATTTCAGCGCTTTGCGTTTGTTCAAAACAAAAAACTTGGAATCAACAAAAAACTGGTGGGACGGCTGAGGCCCACGCAAAACTTTCACACACCAAGCGATCATCAGCGACACAGAGACAGAAGACCAGAGAAGGAACTAGGGGAGCTGAGAGAATCATAGACGGAGAAGAGAGCAGAGAAGCAAACTGAAACCACAAAACAAAGGAACAAGGGACAAAGGAAACCAGACAGGACAGAGGGATCGCAAAGGAATGAAATCGATTCAATTCTTTCCTGCAGTGGCGAGAGGGAATAGAAGCAGAGCTCCGTTTGAAATTGAACTTTGGATACCCTTTTCCCCCAATGAAAGGAGCCACTTTATGTTTTCTTGATTTATGGAACCAAGTGAACCCCGAAGAAATTTATTATAAATGCGATACAAACTTTCATCCGAATATAATCATGATCATGGATCGGCGATCAAGTTGTCCTGGTAAACGCGCCCATTGTTTCCATTGCCATTTTAATTTAATATTTTCAATCAAGTGAGATCTTTGGACATCTCTTTTGAATGTTCTCTAATGTAAAATGTAATGCCTTTAGATCTAGTATCGGATGTCTCTTCTTCATCTATTAAACTACGAAATATGGATATGCGGGAGTCCCCGACACACAAAGGAATGTAATCCCAAAGTAAGTCTTCCGTGTATATGGTTGTTTTAATCTCCAAGAGCTATCCTCTCGTAAGAACAACCTCTGGGCAATCTATTCTGAATCAAATATCATTAACAGGGTATTTGCAGTGTTCCGCTCCCCACCATCCGGACCACGATGCTGGCTGTTTGGATCAGAAGAGAGCGTTGGGGCTGTTGTGCTTTCATCTCGTTTCGTTGTTTATGAATTTCTGATCTCTGGGGTGGTCGGATCTTTGGGTCACATAAAAGAGCTTCAAAAGAGTGAGTAAACAATAGGGATATAGAGAGAGATCCAGCGTTTCACTCCGTGCCATTCTCCATCGTTTCGCTTCCTTTTGTTCCTTCCTGTGTTTCCATTTCCATTGCGGTGTTTCCTTTTTGTGTGACGAATCGTAAAAGGCAGGCCTGTATGATGGACACGCAGGCGGACCGAGATACAAAGCAATCTGTCGAGTGGTCGAGAGGCGGGGCATATGGTGTGGCAGGGGCATCTGTTTGTTCTGCCACAATGTGATAGCAGCTGTGTGCCTCCGTCTTCTGCTCATGTCGTTGGTCGGTCGTCCTGCCCCATTTGTTCTTCTGTTCAGCAGCAGCAGTTGCAGCCACAGAAATGAAAGTACACCCCAGAGAGATATCCGCCCGACTGTGGAAAGTGTCAACAGATATGCACTGAAGGAAAGAGTACTCGTAATATTCATGAATCATGGAATTGTGCAGAGGTTTCTATATATAGAAAGATTGGGAGCCTCCTCCAATCTGTGTCTCAATTCGCGGACGAATCTGAAGCGGCAGATGTCACCCACTTCCTCAACCAAACGTCCCCTGTTTTCGCGTTTAATTTTAGCTCAAACCATACATAGATTGGTGTCTGGTCCAATATGTCCCATTTATGCGGGCAGAGTTACTCTTTCCCCTTTTATAGGGCACCCGCACCCGCACATGCAGAGAGGGTTGGCGCCTCCTCTCACTTTATTGCCCGTCCGCTGAAGCCATTGAAGGTTGAATTGATGATCATCTCATCCGCCAGCGCATCGCATCGCATCCCACAATCAATGGATGAGTGGCTGGTGGCAGTACAGATTCCCATGCGTAGATATGGAATAAAGGGAGGAAGACCCTTGTAGATGACATCTCTCCCTCCCTCCCACCATCCCTTTTTCGTTTGGCTTGCCGGAACAATAACCCCACCAATTAGACATCTTCTGCGTCCCGCTCACTCCCCCATCCGAAGAGTGGTTTAAAATTTTGCTGACGCGCGTAAAAACTACGCCCCAACCCGAACCCAAAACCCGTACCCGGCCTCCGGTGCATGCAGCAGCAGCAGCAGCAGCATGACCTACATCCAGCCCAAGCTACAAAGAGAGAAAGACAGAGAGAGAGGCAGAGGAGAGGGAAAAGCCGAGGCCATGCCAAGCGATGACCTGGATTTTTGGATTTGGATTCTAGAGTCGCTGGAAACCGGCATTCCCAGAGGAAGGTAGGAGGAGGGCAGGAAGAGCACTGCTAATTTTAATCAAATTTTCCCTCGGGGATTTCTGAATGGCCAAATCTGCATATCATATGTGGGGAAATCCCCTGCAGAGTGAGAGAAATATGTGGAAAGATCGCTCAATAAAGTAGATAAAGGGAAGAAATAATGGGCATACGGAGTGGGGTGATCCATAAAAGGAAGCCGGAAGTTTGCAGCTGCTGCATCCATCCATCCGACTTCCCCCCAATCAACCACTTCTCTCACTTATTCAAAAGAGAGGACGCGGACGCACATGTAGAGCACATGGCAGAAGAGGCCTGAAACAAAGTGGGAAATGGAACGGACTAAATCATCGTACAGGGAGCAGGCAGGCACATGGCACATGGCTGAAACGGAATGGCAATGGACGGGCGGGCTAACGGACAGAAGAGGGAGCGAGCGAGAGAGGCGAATGGTAGACCGTCAACAATTGAAATTCACTCGAGTATTTCCCACACGTTTTTTTTGTTCCTTGCAATTGCAAAACGGTACCGAACCGTGAGCCCTCTCTCTCTCAGGTAAAGAGAACTGAAAGAGGAAACGCAGCAGGCTTGCGAGGGTGGGAAAATGGACAAAAGAAATAGAAAACAACACTTGAGGAAATATACATGGCCCCCTCCTTCTCTATCTATTCCACAAGTACACGGATTGGATACTCAAGAGTTCCACTCAAGAAACACAGAGAGAAAAGAAAGAGAGAGAGAGATGGCCACTTGAGAATCAACGAGGGTGGGGGTGTGAGAGAGGATAAGTGCAGTGCCATACGGCCGGCCCGCAGAATCATAATATCTAATATTTACAGGGTATTTGTTCTACTCACCTCGAGATATATATCGCTGTCCGGATTAAAAGTGTCGTTCACCCGGCGAAACGTGTAGTTCACATGCGGCACCGAGTGAAGGATTTTGACGAGTATGTTCGGCTGTTCCATTTTCGCGGCGGTGACGGTGGCACACACAGAGAGAGGGAGGTCCAAAAGGAATAACCGTTAACGCTGATACTCTCTCTCTCTCCGTCTCTCTCTGTCACAATACGGGGACGACGACACGACTCCTTTTGACGTCACAAGCCACTGCCTCTGCTGCTGCGCAAAATTTGAGAGTGTTTTTAGCGCATTCCAAAAAACGGCGGCTGCAAGCAAAAGAACCGTTTTAGAACGAAGTCTCTCGCACTCTCTCTTGCAGGGAGAGACAGCAGCCACTGTCTGGCAGGGGTGTGAGTGGGAGAGAGAGGGGAGGGTGTGATGGCTGGCTGGCTGGCTTGCGTACGTTTCACGAATCCAAGGAATAGAAACAGCAACAACAACGCATGCTCTCTCTCCACACACGCTCTTTGTCTCTCCCTGTGGCGCGCGTCCTGTTTTCACTTTCACTTTCCACACACACACACCCACAACAACAAAAAATCGTATGAAAATAATTGACCACACACACAGAGCTCTCTCACACAATTCAAACACACACAGATATAGATAGATAGCGGCGTTTATAGCCAAACCGATTCAGAGGTCCCTCTGCATTTCCCCTCTAGCCACATTTTGTTTTGATTGCACCGCAGCATCCGCTTCGCAAAAAAAAATATATATAATAATGATAAGCTTATCAGCGAAATCCCGACCGGCACATGTTATATACTATATGGACAAACATCGGAATTATGTTCTATGTGCACAGATTAAATTATGCAATTATTCCCGGGATTATCTTCGCCGCGTTTTAAAGGATATTTTTTGTTCTCGGCCTCCCAGGGGCGTTGTTTCATTTACCGTCTCGTACCGTCCCGATTCGAACGTCCGCCTCAAACACCGAGCCGTTTCGCGTACCGTTTTATTCCGTTTCGCAAGTAATCTTCTTCTTCTTCTCCTACTATCACTCCGTTTACCGTTTACTGTTACTATTGCTGCCGAGGTCCGTTTGCGAATGAGCAGAGACCCAAGACCGCGGCTGCAAAGCCAGCGAGCCAAACAGAGAGAGAGAGAGAGAGAGAGACAGCGTAAGAGAGCGTACAGCGACGTGAGCGGGTGCAACGACTTGTGAATGTCCTACCAAGAGAGCAGATACGAATTGTGGATTTCTATACTAATTTATGATATCGACGGGGATATATAGATATGCCAGTCAGGCATTTGTGTGGACTTTAGGCTTTAGATCATACAAATCCATCATTATATGCAGTTGAAAATCGAAGGGCATTTATCCGTCGCTGTGGCCGGTACACGGTTGTTATGCTTTCTGGCTCTCTCTCCCTCATTTCGCTCTTTTGAATCGGAGAGCCATAGCATGGAGATTGACTAACTGGGCCTTTGGATGGGACGGGGGCGGGGTATAGGACGGGATGGTTAAGGAGGGCCTGGCCAGCGTGTAGAACGAGAAGTAAACAAGAAGGCATAATGCAAAATACAAAAATAAATAATAATGATTCCTGCAGGACGGTAATCAAAATTCAACCAGATTTCTGCCCTCTGTCTTTCACTCAGTCACTACTCACTTGCTCACCTCACCCACTCAGAGATGCTGACTACAGTTTTCCGCTTTATGTGTGCCACTGCTTCTTCTTCTTCCTTCATCAAAAGTCAGCCAAAAACGAGTTTGTTCGAAGCAACTAACAAGAATAACCGCTTTAAATACTCTACTACGTTAGTTTCGCTGACTAAGTACGAAAGAAAGAGTGAGACGGAACGTGAAGGCGAGCAGCTCCAATGACACTCACTGCTGCAACGCTGCCGCTGCCCCCCCTGCCAGATCCGTGTAATACGAAGAACCCTTAGGAGCTTGTACTCCCCTCCTACGACCAACACACAACGAAATTCTTTGGCTGGCGTCACTCTCTCTTTCTCACTCGCTCAGGCCTCCCCCCACTAAAACTCTTGAGGCGAGACTTTTATCGGCCGGCAGAAGTCGAGGAAATATGATTATTGTTCATAAATATTTGTGCAATGGCGGGACCCGACCCCACGACGCCCATATTCGAGACGACGGTAATCGATGATGATAAAAGGCAAACAAGGAGTGAAACACACACACACACACACATACGAAGGCACTAACAAACGTACACGCGGAGGCGAGGCGGCCAAAATCAAGAGGAAATGTAACCATTCAGAGCACTCAACACACCTGCAGATCACTTTAATTCGTATTCGATTTGCACAGCAAAGCACGCTGATGTTTTACATATTCAACTTCATTGAATTATTTGTATTTTTTAGTTGCTTATTTTCACGACGGGCTGAAATGCAGTGTGACCGCGGACTTATCGATAAAATATACCGTGAGGGCCTCGTAAAAATACCAAAATATACCACTGAATTTTCAAAATATACTGTAAATATACCGTAGTCCTAAATGCCGTTCCTCGATTTTGATGTTCTATTTAATATTACCAGCATGCAAAGACGTTTAACACTGAAACAATAATTAAATCCGTTTGAAGAATCAATTTGACATATTTGAAATACTCCTTTTTATTGCATTGTGTACCTTATGACCTTACATTTAACAAATTTACATTTGAATATTTCATTCAAATCACCCCTGCTGGAAGCAAGGGAGCTTTGTGTTCAGTATGTAAGTGTATGTAACATGTAGAGAAACATTTTTGAAAAAAAGCGCGGGCAACAAAAGCGGAAAAATAAATTATATTGTTTCCCTGAAAAGGAAGAGTAACATAAGTAAATATTATGATAAGCTCGGAGTGGTTTGGTTCTCCGCAAAGCAATCTTTGTCTCTCGTCTTATACCAGAAGCCACACCGAAAGATGTCAAACTACATCCAAGCTCTAATCTTAAATCGTCGCCTGATGACTACATTATAACTAAATTTAATTTTACACAAAAGCGTAATATCTCATCATTCAAAATTCTTCTTCTCCTGTATCGAAAGCTCTGGAGCTCCTAATTAGCATTGAATTCTTAATTGAAAATACATAAATAAATAAATACCATAGACCATATATTGTCTATGGTCAAATATTAATAAATTGTATTTCATATTTAGGTGTTCATCAGTTGTCCCTGCGCAAAGGAAGAGAGCTTTCAAGAGAGCCCTTAACAATGCAAGGGAGCTTTCATGCTGCGTTATTTGTACCAAAATATTGCGTTTCGTCGAATATCGCTTTTAGGTAGACAAATATCACTATCCTTAAATGTATAGAAGTGCCTGCCATCTCGATTTAACAGAATTGTATTATCTCTTGTTGACTGATTAATTATTACTCCATAGTTTTCGCATATCGCTTCTAGTTATCGATTGGTAAAAACACTCTCCGCCATGTATCGATATGTGCATGTATTTAAATAATTTGAATTGCTCAACAAATTTCACAGATCTCCAGAACTAAGGCAGGAATAATACTAAGATTCGTCATCTACTTTTAAAGAAGCGGGCGGTTCGTGCCTGAACAGCACCAAATCCAATGCCGTTGGGCTCCGCAATGTGCCGGGCTATCCAGTCCGGCAGCTTATCCCGAATCCTGGCGCTGGCATAGCGTTCGTCCAGCAGAAAGACACACGCGTAGTCCCGTATGTGGCGCACAGAGCGGCCGATGCACTGATTGACCGCCTTCATGCAGAGATTCTCGTAATACTCGTTGCCGGCGCCGGGGCCCAGGCGCTCGTCCAGATGCCGCATCCGCTGCTGCAGCTCGGGTGCATTTCGATTCGGATAGGGCAGGCCCACAACGAGCACGGCCCGTCCCAGGTCGTCGGCAAAGTTCAGTCCCTCGGACAGTTTACCACCGACGACGGCCAGCAGGAGGCCAGGAGCCTCTGCGTACTGCTGCAGCAGCTGATCTGCGGCCCCAGAGGACTCGCGGAATATGCGCTTCTTTCGGGCAATGGTCTCCAGGCCACCGCTCTGCTCGAGATGGCTGTGGACCGTGTCCAGGTACTCGTACGACGGCAGAAAGCAGACAACGCCTGCAGGCACGACATTGCACAGGTTCTGCAGCACCATCGACAGTTCCTTCAGCTGCAAGAGTGGAGATTAGAGTGGGTCAGGAGCAGTGCGAGAGGAGCCGCCAGTCACTCACCATGACGGGAGTGCTACGCTGGGCATAGCTGAAGCAGAGGCTGGCTCCAGTCGGTCCCTTGGCCACCACAAACGGCAGCACCGCATCCGGCGGCACCACATGGCTGTAGAAGCGCTCCACCAGCCGCTCCGGGCAGCGGGCAAACAGTTGCTCCTTCAGCTCCTGCGTGGGCTGCATCGTGCCACCAGCAATGACAATCTGTGGCAGACACGTGGAGGATTATTTGCTTGATTAAATAAAACCCACTTGAGGCCCACTCACCGCTCTGGCCTCCGAGAGGATGTCGTCAAAGTGCTCGGCGGGATCCAGCAGCAGATACTTGACGATTCCCGCCTGGACATTAAGCAGCACTCGTCCATCCGCGGCATTGCTGGTGAGCGTCTCGATGAAGGCCAACAACGGCCGAATGGGCGAGGGTGCCAGCCTCTCCAGCTGCGGCTCCTTCGACTCTGCTTCTGCTTCTGTCTCTGCCTCTGGCTGTGTCTCGGCCAGCTTGCGCTTTCCCGGCGGCTGTTTCCCCAGCGTCTGATGCTGCATGGCCAGGCGCTGCAGCAGCGTCTGGCGACTGGAGGCGGGCGGTTGGTTCTCGCTGGGACGCGGCTCCCTCTGCGCCCGGGCCGCATGGCCCTGCACCTTTTGGGCGAACCGCGTGCGGCCGCAGAACTCCAGCAGGGCGTGCAGATCGATGTTGTCAAAGTCGCCCTCGGAGGACAGCTCATAGGTGCGCAGCATACGCACGGGCGGTGGCGGTGGCGGTGGCTGTGGCGGAGCTCCGTCTTCTTTGGCCTTCGGCTCGAGCAGTTTCAGTAGACGGCGCAGAACGAAAATCAACTGGTTGATCCTCAGCAGATTGCGGGTGCTGAGGCGGCGCGCATACTGCTCCTTGTAGCCGGTGACCTGATCGCGTGCCAACTCCAGCTGGGAGCGGGTCAGCTCTGAGCCGTGCAGCTGGGCAATCGAGTCGAGAAGGTTATGCGCCTCGTCCACGATCACAATGGAGCCACGCAGGTCGATGCCCAGCTGCTGGCGGGCGGACTGCTGCAGGAGAAGCTGGTAGGGCAGCAGCACCAGCTGGGCATCGTCCTGGGCCGAGCGGGAGGCGTAGTAGGAGCAGCCACCGCAGGCGCTGCCCTCGGCGGCCAGTTCCTCGATGTCCAGCGGCTCGCACAGGGCCACATCCCGGAGGCTCTCCACCAGCGCGGGCGTCTTGAAGGGGCAGCGGCTGAGCGAGGTGGCGGCTCCAACCGCCAGACGAGACTTCTTGCTGGGATTGGCAGGGGCCGGGGCCTTGCTCCGGGCCATGTCCAGGCAGCGCTCGTTCATCAGGCCCACGTTCCGGAGCTTTCGCACCTGCGGATTGATGCACAGCTGCTGCCGGGAGCCCAGCGAGACGCAACGCACCCACGCCGCGTGTGGTGTTTTCCGCAGCTCAGCCACGATCTGCGCCAGCTGCGAGTGGGTGCGGCTACAGAAGAATATCTGCACGGCGCGATAGCGATCCTCCGACTGCTCCTCGGGACCGTCGGCCAGCTCGTGGTCGGAATCAGAGTCTGCATCTGCGTCGGAGGGAGGCTCAATGTCCTCCGGCTGCTGCTGTTCCCCTTCGGGCTTGGTTCGTGTCCTGAACTTTTGATGCTTCTTCCTCTCCTTGGTGCGCTCCCTGATCCTCGCTAGCTGCTGTTCTCGCTGTTCCAGCAGCGAACGGAGGCGGTTTAGCTGCTGCAGCTCCACCTGCTGCTCCCGGGACTCACTCTGGGCACTGATCCAGTCCTCCGCCTGTGCACTGGAGGCCTGCAAGCGGTCGATTTCCTTCTCCACCTCGGCGATGCGCTGCAGCAGCTCGGAGCGCACCAGCTCCTCATGCTGGTGCAGCCATGTAAGGGCGCCGCAGGTGAGGGTCAGAGACTTGCCTGTGCCCGTGGGACTCTCGAAGATGCCTACCTGTCGGCGCTCCAGCACCGAGAAGAGCTCCTGCATTAGCTGCTCCTGGATGGCGTATGGGGCGAAGGGGAAACCAAAGTCAGTGGCTTCGGGCGTGTCCAGGCACTGGCGCGGCGAATATTGGGCCATGTCCGGTTTTACATTTTCCTAGAATTTTTCGCACAGGGGAAACAAAATGACGCGCCAAGAACAAAACACAAAGCGGACGCGAGTGTGACCGCGAATTTATCGATCAAATATACCGCACGACGCTCAAAAATATACCGAAATATACCTTCACATTTTCAAAATATACCGTAAATCTTAAATCATTGACCTCGATTTCGATATTCCAACTAAAATTACTTCGGACTCTCAAAACTAAATTTGAGATTTCATCCTATTTATCGAAATGCTGCTGTATACCTTAAATAGTCCCTGGTGGACACGGGTGAGGCCAGGTTCCCGACTACAATGTGATATATCGATATATACATATTTTTTTAAATTTTGTACAGATGTCCACTTATCGGTATTTTTGTGCGATAAGTGGAACAAAGTCTGCGGCTGCATTCCTTTGAATCCGAATTTGTGATTAAATTAAAATGAATTTAATGGATTCTCTAGAGTTAATGTATGTTGATGATTTTGTGGGCCCAAAATCCAACTCTAACTATCGCATTGAAAGATATGCTGTTTTCAAATATCGATTCAAAAATTGATACTTTATGTGAATGCATTATTATAATTAAAAACTATATTTTTTTAAATACAGGAATCAAATTTCATTCTTCGTATTGTTGTGAATCAACTTACATATAAAAGAGACACGAAGCAACATAAACAATCGATACTCTCTTAAATATCGATATAGAAGCAGTGACGGCCGATGCTTTTTCTCTAGCTCCAGCACTTTTCCTTTCGGCGCCATTTTTTGTCTGGCAGATCAGAAGTGTGTGAAAAATGTATAAATCAATTTTCCCAGGTATGAGTAATTGAGTAATTGTTATGCAAATCTGTTGAGCTTAGTAATGCGCCACAAACAAACTTGATTGATTGCGAATTAGTCATGAATTTCATGGGTTTCTCGCCTTAAATCTAAGCCGACGCCGCACTTTCAAAATGGCGTCGAAGCCAAAAGCTAGCAATGCGTTTGTTGCATTGGGATTGGTACCAACCATTGCAATGCGGCAGTGCAGGAGCAGAGCCTTTTCCTAAATTTGCACAAGAACAGAAAGAACAGCCGTGGCGTCCCATGCTTCGAATGCAAGCCGGCGAATTCGAAGTTGCAAGTTTGCATGTATGCATATGTGTATGTACATATGTACATGCATATGTAGTGTATCCATTATCCACACACACACACGCAAAGGTCGAGATTTTCTGAGGAGCGCCGGCACCAGCAGCCTGAACTTCTGCTGCAGCTCCAGTGACCCAGTGATTGACTGACAGATTAACTAAGGCAAACTCTGATTGAGGCCCGCGAGCATCATCTCTCTCTCGCTCTCCTCAACGTGCAACGTGCTAACTTGCACGCTGTTAATTGTGACGGACCATTGGGTGCCATCAAAGTGGGGCAAAAAGTGTTTTATGTAAATGTTACATGTGTGTGTTTGTGCGTGAGAATGTGTGCGCCGAGAATGTACGCCTAGTGCAGACACATCAATCACACGCGTGCATCGGCGGCTCACTCGGATGATGCTGGCGGCGGCAGAAAGGGGGCGCTGCTGCCCATGCGCTCACCCATTTTGATGATTTGTATGCGACCTTGAGGAAATATTAGTGGGGTTTAATTGCTTATTGCTAAATATTACGCTGATTATTTCAGGATAGAATAATGCTCAGATTTGCAATATTCCCGTGATTCTCATTATTTTTTTGTATTTTTGGATTTCTGTTTTCCAGTCCAACCTTTCAACGATCGAGCCAGCAAAATGATGCATACAATGATGGTGAAAGCATCCCAAGACTTGCCACCATTTATCTATGGTGACCATCGTGATTCTCTTAATATGATGACATATCGCAGGAATATGAAACAAGAATTGGAGGATTATTGTTCGCCCACCTGGATAAGGTATCGAGCAAAGAAGAACAAAATGATGCCGTTGCTGATAGACGTCATGCAGTCTTGCATTGAATTTACCCATCTCAGCCTAATGATGCGCCCAGTCTCCCTTAGCGAAATGGCCAGCCTTGAGTCAAACATGGCGGCATTCCGCAAGCACATTTCGATGACTCCTTTGTATGAGAAGGAGCAGCAGCAGCAGCGTCAGCGCAAAATAAAAGCGTGCATCTTCATGGGGCTGACCATTGCAGTGACGGTTGGACTCTTGGCATATATATTCATGTCATTCAAATAATGGATTTCCCTTTATTTGTAATCAAATGCCCAAAGAGAGAAACCCAAAAAATAGTTACCGAAGAAAAGATTTACAGAGTCCCTTAACGTACATAAATATATGCGAAGTTCCTTAACTGATGTTAAATGAAACAGCAAGCTTACAAAACGTACCTGGAATGTTCTCCACTGAAAAGAGCTGACGGTTAATGAGAAAAGAAATGCTACCTCAAGTTTCCTTGTATGAATTTAGGCTTGTGTGTTAATTGACGAGTGACTTGATTTTAGAAGAAGATTTGTATACGTTCCAATAAAGATTCCCCATCAAAATGTGTGTGTTTTTACGAACCGATTACTCAAAGGAGGAACCATGAACCATGAATATGGATCCATGAATTTAGATCCTGATTAAATTTATAAGACTTTACAGATATGTAGATACTTCAACTGATTTTGGTGAAACTTCCGTCCTGCTGTCCGACTCTCATGCTCGATACGACCTTCAGACACAGCGACTGACTGAGTCACCCATCGATCGGCCGCATCGACCCACCAAGAGCATTCCCTCGGAGCAGGGGAACCTTGGCAGACAGCGGGTCGACATTGATGGTCAGAGGCGGCCGGCGGCCGTGCGCTGTGCCAGTGCCAGTGCTGTGGGCACTGACTGTCGCTAATCTTGAGCCTTTCGGCCCCCGAAAGACATTTCCCATTTATCACAATCGCACTTGTCGTTGTTTTTGTGGCTTTGGTGGCATAATTTTTCACTTAACGCACGACTATAAATACACCATGCTGCAACACATGTAAGACTCTATCTAAATTCAAATACAAACACAATTGTGCCTGTGCCTGTGCCTGTGCCTGTACCTGTGACTGTGCGATGTGTTTCTGTACTGTGATTGCTATTAGTTAACTGAATGATAATGCGTTTTTGTTGTTATTTATGGCCGATATTTTATGCGATTAAATGCCATAATTTATCAGAGCAGTGCTCGCTCGGGTATCGGCTCTTTCGTTCGTAATTTAGTTTTCATATTTCATAGATTTCTTGGACATTGAAACCGCTAAGCCGGATGACTTTTAACATGAAATCTCCCTCCTCCATTCCACAATCTGTTTCTTTCCTGCAGATCCTGCAGTTGTTGTACGTCATGCGGCAGACCTCCTCTGTTGTTTGACATTTTGCTCTTCGCTTGAGGACAAGTGTACTGGCAATTGGGGCAATCGGAAGCTACAACAAAAAGAGGCCTGTGCAAACGGATGGTGGATATCAAACCGGCAATCCTCGACATGAGTATTTTTAGTTGGATGACCAAGTGTGGAACCGGATGCTCTATAGCAAGGGCTAGCCAGAGATTGCCGTCGTATCATCTCACCCATCGAATTGGTGACCCATTCTATGACACATTTTGCATTGAGAAGGATTTGAGGCATGTTCTGTTGTTTCGTTCTTTTCTTTATTACTGTTATGACATTCAATAAGCAATTAGGCATTAATCATGGCCGGGGGGAGCATTAATCACCCAAGCAGCAGCAGCAGCAGCCTCCAGTCCCAGCCTCAATATCAAGCGCCGCAGAAACGATCGAGCCTTCAACTTATGCATATGAGCAGCAAAGCAGCAAAGCGGCAGAACAGCCAGCAGCCGGAGGGATGGTGGGGCTCGCTGCCTCTAACTGAATAGTCACTGATCGCACACCCTCGGACAGACAGAGATAGATCCCGGGCTTGCAAGAGAGACACAGCATAGATAGAGAGAGAGAGCGACATGATGTCATCGTCTGTTTATAAGTCAGCCCCGTCAGCGATGCAGATCAGGTCCGATCGGTGATCGGGCGATCGGCGCAGAGTGGAGCGGAGCGGATCGTGGTTCGTGGCAGAACCAAACGATTGTCCCACGCCCACGCCGAGCCACGCGCCAAGAACGAAAATAATCTCGGATAAACAATCAGAGGCAGAGGCAGGTCAGGTTGGAGGTTGGGTCGCCGCCCCGGGGGCCAGATGACGTTGTTCGGACAGTAGCCGGGCATATCGATTGTTCGATGATCCATTCCAGAGGAAAGAGAGAGTTTCTTTTGGATATTAAATTTGAATTTTTATTGTAGTTCTTTTTATGTGGTTTCTGTGTGTGTGTGATTTCGGTTCTGGTCGGATCGGATCGGATCGGTTCGGATCGGAGATGGTTTACAGAGACAGTTAGAGATATACAAGATACAGTTAAAGTTATAGTTATAGTTACAATTACGGGCGACAGTTAGTTCTACAGGATACAGAATACACATGGGAGCTGCGTCTTGTCGGGTTTTTGCATTATCATTTATCAGTTTACACACAAGATTTTAGCGTTTTGCTTGATTGGTTTTGAATTGATTTTGTTGGATTGTTGCTCTCTTTTTGCTCTATTCATATATGTGTGTATGCATGTAGTAGTAGTCGGCTAGATCTATTTCCCGTACGGTTTTGCTCTGGTCAAAACCACACAAATAACATCTGGGACTCTCTCCAAACAACAACACTCGCTCTCTTTCTCTCTATATCGTCCCTACTTCCTTTCGTTTCTCTTTTTGTTTTAGCACAGTTTGTGGGAGTTTTCTTTTTGCTTGTTTTCTCATTTGTGGGGTTTTGTGGTGGAAAGACAGAAACGTATATTACATTGGATCGTTAACTTTAGATATATCTTTCAAATATCATTTAGCAATATTGTACACATGGCTCTAAAATCTATACAATCAATGGGAAGTTCTTTTGGTCGTACGGTTCTGGGATTCTGTCTGCAGCCGGTACTCCATGTGGCGGCGGGGGAGGACTCTATGTTTAAACAGTTAACCAACATTGATCGCTATCGCATATCGATATTTATCGTTGATCCTTACATTGTTGCATGTCCAGGTACTTTTGTAGCGCTTTCTTTTGTTTCAACAAACAGCAAACAAAAATGTTTTTGTGTGTAGCCTACAAACTAAAAGCTAGAGAATGAAGTCAAGGTCCAGTAAAGGGTCAAGTGTCAGTTTTCAGCGGTCTGTCCTGTCAGTCGTTGAGGTGAAATGAGGCGATGATTCTGATTCTATTTCCGATGATGCTATATGTCTATTCTTTGTCCCTCACGTCGTCTCATTGTGCAGCTGCAGGCAGATCCCAAAACGCATCCAAAACTCAGCTCAAATCTTTCTTAGGCCATTGTATATGTCATATTATATGTATTATAAATATTAAATGTCGATTAATAATCGAAAACAAAACAAAACAAATGAGTACACAACAAAAAAAAATATTACAAAAAAAACAAAACAATTTACAAGCGAAGAACTTTTGCCTCCGCACTTTCTTGATCATGGGAGTTGTTTTGATTGCATTATAGCCATTTACAGTTTACGATTTTACAGTTATGCATTACATTTACAGTTTACTGTTTACAGTTTACAGTTTACAGTGTGTGTTACAGTTAAATTTAACATTGAAAGAGGCTGGCAGCTCCATGCACTCGTCCCACTCCACTCGCTGCACCTGAGAGTCAGTTTCTGTTTTGGTTGGAAGCTTGGATCAAAGCGTAATATTATATGTGGCCGAGTGGAGTGGTCGGAGTCTCTGCTCTATTCCTCCATATAGGGTTCTGTGCGTCGTGTGTGAGGTAAAGTTTTTGCATAATTTGCAAATATTCTCAGGTAACTCTCTTCCCATTTCGAACAATCTTTCGCTTTGGGTAACTGGGGGAAAGTCATGATTACTTTTGATGCTCTAACAATCAAACCTATTCGAGGCAAATAGGCTGGGCACAGGGGTGCTGTGGGTGTACAAAGGTTCAAGGTTCAATGGTGATATATGTATGTATGTATGTATAACATTTATGGTATAGGTACAACTAGAGAAAGGCGTGTGCAGAGCTCTGTTCAACATTTACATATGGGGATGTAGACATAGATATTGGTATTTTGTTTTTTTTTCGTACATAGTAATATATAAATATTAGATATAGTTGTATCATTTTTTTGTTTATCGGTTATATCTTTAGTACAAATCGAGGCAATTACAATTACAAATTACAAACAAAGCAAATTTTTATATTTCTCATTTCATTTCTTTCTGTGTGGGTGTATGATTTTGCTCCTTTAGGCCACTTTTTGGTGTTCACAGCTGTTTTTTTTGTTTTTGTTTTTATACACATGTAGAACCTTTTTATATACGTATTAAATCTGTATATAAGTTTAACGTTTCTTTTTTGTTGATCAGGCAATAGACACACACAAATATAGATATATGCATGCATATATAAATGGTATAGGCATCATATGGTCTCCTATGCACGTATGTACATATATCCTACATATGCTATATATAATAATATATAATTTACAAAAAAGTTTCACATTCGTTTTTTTTCCTTTCTTTCTTTAAACTGTAATAAGGCGCAAGTTTTGAAGGATTTTTGCAGTATTTAGCAGCACTTAATGGTCATCGAAGTCGTCGATCTTTCTATCGATTACGAGTATACCTCTTCCTCTATCTCTCTCTCTTTCTCCTCCTCTCGTCCTCTCATTGTATGTATATATTATTTTTAATAATTATTTTTGTTTGTAGATTAGTTGTTTTTGTTGCAAAAGAATTAACAAAGTGTTGGATTAGTAATTTAGTTTTTTTGTCAAATAGAAAGTTTTGTTTTTTTTTATTTCAATTTTTTTTGTTTGTTTTTTTTTTGATTAAGGCAACATTTTGTTTTTGTGGTTTTCTTGTTTTTGTTGATTTATCATTAAGGTTAGCTTACAAAATATGGACACAAAAAAAAAAAACAAAAATGTATATATCGTATGAATATATCGGCTGTATATATAGGGGTTGTTTTTTTTTATCACTGACTAAGGCTAGAGTTTTTTTAGACAAAAAAATATCAAACATCATCACGCGAAAAAACATTCTTCTCGTTCCACTCGTTAATCTCTCTCATCATGTGAATATACCAATATATGTAAATGTTTTATAACTTGTAAGGCATTTCGTTTAAGGAGCAAAGGACCAAGAAAATCATGGGACAAACGCTTAGAGAATGGAGGAGGGCATTGAACAAAAATTAAAATTAATAATTACTGATGCGGATGTGTGTGTGTGACTGCTAGCAGTTGATCACTGCTCTCTATACTCTCCCTCTCTCGCTCTCTCTCTCTCTTCGCTCTCTCTGCATTTGCTTGCAATGGAATGTTATCGATTTGAATCGTATCAAAAAAGTTGGGTTATGTACAATTATGCAAGTATTTTTCGCTCCTCTCTAACTGCTACTCCTATACTCCTCTCCACTCTAAAACTGATTGTTTAATGATAGGTTTTAATTGTTAATTAAATTGTTTTCTGCTTTCTTTGCTTCATGAGGTAGTCAAGCCACAGGCTGGACGCCGCTCCAGGCGGACTTACACAATGGGAGGGGACCAGGGTGTCGGGGGTATTCGAGGCTTGGGGGCATGGGTCATCGGGGGTACTCTGCTCTTCTTGTTTGTTTGCTTGGAAGAACTCGGATCGGTTAACGGCGGGAAAACAGGCATCAAGGGATTGTTGTTGGGGGAATAATTTGCAGGAGAAAATTTGGGTATGTTTTGTGGGAAATTCAAACAGAGTTTTAGGGACATTTAAAGGGATTTTGTTTGGATTTCAGTGCGCCCTTGGGGACTGCGGCTTCTGATCTTCTTGTTTTAAATCTGTTCTTCTGCTTAGTCGATGAGTAGCATCTACAAAATGTACATCAAGGTGCGAGGATCCAGCAAACACCTAGCACCAATAATCCACATGTGTCCAGGCGGGATCCTCCTCCTCCTCCAGTTGCAGCTCCATTTCCAGCTCCATCTCTACATCCTGCTGATGCTGCTGCTGCGGACTGTTGCTCGGCCTGTGCGACGACGACGACGACTGCTGCTGCTCCTCCTCCTGGCCTCCATCCTGCTCGAAGGCCAGCAGCAGGAGATCGCGATCGCGATCACGATCACGATCGCGCTCGTGTGCGTTTGCCGGTGCCGATGCCCGCTGGGCCCGCCCTCACGCCAGGCAGCCACCATTGGTCATGAAAGCAGCGGCGCCGGTGTCCAGATCCACATAGTCCGTGCCATCGTCCGCCAGCTGGGACAGCAGATCGTTGGCGAAGCATCCGTTCTTCATCAGCAGCAGCTGCTCGTCATCGTAGCAGGAGGGTGTCATCACGCCAACGCCCACGCCGACACCCACGCCCACACCGACGCCCAGGCCATTGCTTTGTAGGCCATGATGGAAGTCCATCAGGTGGTTATTGTTGTTGTTGTTGTTGTTATGGTGGTTGTGGCTGTGGCTGTGGTGCTGGTGGCTGTGGTGGTGTCCTGTCGCTCCGCCGCCACTGTTTGCATGGACAACACTGGCCATATTGAGGCTATTGATGCCGCTGGTGGGCAGGACACTCACGGCATGCTTGATGTCCGGAAAACCATCGCTCGGCTCGAACAGAAAACGCTCCGCACTGAGGGCCGTGGTATAGGGGCTCTGGGCATCCACGAGTTCATTCTTCACGAACTCAATGGCGATGCTGGTGGGCGTGGAGGCGGCCGAGCCGGTCTGATTGCTGCTGCTGCTCGAGGAGCTGCTGCTGGTGGGTGTACTCGCTGGCAGGAGGGGCAGTGGCAGTGGCAGTGGCAATGGCAGCGATGCCAGACCCAATGCCATGCTGAGGCCATCGCAATTTGGGACATAATCGGAGACCTGCTGATTGCTCACAACGAGGCTGCTGCCATTGCTTTGCTGCTGCTGCTGTTGCTGCTGTTCGTTGCTGTTGTTGTTGCTGCTGGCGGGATTCATGGATTGCTGATGCTGCTGCTGCTGCTGTTGTTGCTGTTGTTGCTGTTGCTGTTGTTGCTGCTGCTGCTGGTTGGGAGAACTCAGGTATCCGGCATGCTCAAACTCCTGTGGGCTGGGCGATGGCTTGCAGTAGCCATTGGGTAGCTGCTGCTGTTGCTGCTGGACCTGCGCTGCCGCCGCTGCTGCTGCTGCCATGGCCGCTGTCTTGGAGCCAAACTTGAAGGTGGCCATCGATGGTATGCTCATCCTTTGGGACGAAGAGCTGCTGCTCGACACCGAGCCAGAGCCAGAGATGGAACCCGAGCCAGAGCCAGAGCCCGAGAGGGAACCCGAGATGTTGACCTCCGATGACGACTGGCCCTCCAGCTCCAATTCCGAGAGATATTTCTGGGCAGGCGACTGCAGCAGAACGGCAGGCAGCTGACACCCGCCGGTTCTCAGGCAGCCAGGGGACATGGCATTCGCATGATTCTGGAGCATCTCCAGCAGCTTGCGTCGCTCCGTTTCGAGGCTGCGCACCTGCTGCTTCAGCTCCACATTCTGGGTGTCCAGCACCTCCGACTCCTTGATGAGGTTCTGGGTGCGTTCGCGCTTCTTCATGCGGCACTTGGTCGCCGCAATCTTGTTGCGCTCCCGGCGCCTCCTTCGCCGATCCTCGTCCTCGGGCGTGAGGCCCTTGGGCGTGGACTTGGTCTCGCTGTCCTCATCCTCGCTGGACTCCTCGTCGTCGTCGTTCATGCTGAAGCTGTGGCTCGTGTTGTTGCAGTTGTTGTTGATGCTGCTGCTGTTGTTGTTCATGCTGCTGCTCCTGCGGGAGCACTTCGATTGTGGCTGCTCCGACCCGCTGCTGGAGTCGCAGGTCGAGAGCTTGCGCTTGCTCTGGATGGCCAGCTTCAGGCCGGTTTTGATCAGCTGCGATTTTGTCTGCGAACGAAACAAACAGAAGAGAGATGGCGGGTCAGAGCGGGTCTTGTCAAACGTCCTTCGACTGGCAACACAAATTGTTGTCTTGTCACCAATCGCCATATCGGCTAGGCGAAGCCAAAGAAGGCAAAAGCATTGCTCAAGCGACTCTGCCCCCCCTTGGGGCGCACAGCAGACACATTTGGAGGCCCCACTCTTTGGCATTTCGAGATCTCTCTTGGAGGCACAGACTCCTACGCACTTTGTACACAATTGTTGTCCGACAATTGTTGTTACTGCCAAGCTACTCTGCGAGAGAGTGGGGAACCCTGGGAGTGGCTTTTCCTACCACTTCTAAGGACGAACCCTACAGCAAAGAGTGCAACCCATGAAGGCAGGACCGTCTCTATGCTGCTAAGCCACCCTGCGAGAGAGAGAGAGAGAGAGCAGGCGTAAAAAGCCAAACCCTCTACGAAAACTAAACGATTCACATGAATCCCAATTATTTATTAAACAAGTAGCCACAGCCCCAGCCCCAGTCACACTCTTAATCTTATCGGTCTCTAGGTGTCTCCACACACTACTTCTTGCAGTTTCTCGAGTGCTACGCACTGAACGATCCTGTTGGGCTTTTGGGGAGAGATCGACACAGTTTTCTCGAGAGCACTCAGACCTCAGGTAGCGAATCGCCATGTGACGAATCGAATCAACACACACGAGACAGAGATTCGATTCCGTTGACAGCTGTGGTCGCATTCCCCCGTTGCGTCACACATTGTGGCACGATTTCTCGTGGATGGGGGCAAGGTCTGGGTCTGGGTCTGGGTCTCCGTGTCTGTGTCTGGGGTCCGAGCTCTCTGGAACTTGCAATGCAGATAATCTTTTATTTTTGAGCGGCATTTTCTCTGTTTTGTTTCGTGATTTACACAGACGATCTTTTTTCTTTTTTGATGCGATTTTGGGGTTTAGGGTTTGGCACTTGGGGCCTTTTTTGTGGCATGAATTATAAATATGAATTTAAGTGACAAAAAAGAAAGATAGAAATCTGCGACATGCCCAAGGGCCACGCCCTAGACTCTGGGCCCCCAAAAACAAATAAAATCTCTCCCTGGTGAGGTAGAGACTCTCCTCCTGGAAACAAGTGGAGTGCAATCGACAGAGCCGTGTGTGGGCCACACCAAAAAGACAACACATAAACCTCGTCAACAAACTTGCACTGTGGCACCATGGAATGGCGGGGATCCATTTATGGCAGAGCCACAGAAGCAGCAGCAGCAACAGGAACAGATGGTCATCACTCCGCACATTGTCAACGGATCCTGAGCGGGAGATGATTCGCTTTCGGTTTGTTTTCGGTTCGACATGTGGAATAGTTGATACGCCCAGTCGGGTCTCCCTGCCGACTGCCAGATGCCCTCATATGCTACCGCAAAAATAAACACTCGCTGCTAAGCTACTCTGTGAGAGTTTTATTGCTTGGTAGAGGGAGACTTCACACACTGGGAATGAGCAAAAAGACTTAACGCTCCACTCTGGAGTCCCAGATATGGTCAACCTTTGACTTTATCAGCGGACTCCAAAGTGGAGTTATGTTTCCCTTGGTTCCCATTATTATTACTTTTATTTTTTTTTTGTTGTGGCATTTTCTCAATTTTTAGCTCATTGAAATGTCGACCAGGCGGCGCGCGTGTCGGGGGCTCTCCCTTTCCAGGCAGCGGCCCCAATATTTTGCGCATATTTTCTTGTTGTCCGTTTGTTTGTTGTCTGCTCGAGAAATTGTTCAGATGCCACTCGTTGAAGTGCCCCCGCCGTCCTACTTCTGCCCTTCTCTGGACTTCAATTTCGGTTTCGTTTGGCTTCTGTTACTCGTAATTTTCGGGGGTACAATGTTCGATGTTCATTTGAATTTTAGGCACGCTGTGACCGCCTTATTTATTGACCCAGAAATCAGATAAATAAATTGTGTGTGTGTTTAAAAAACGACGAAGTAAAAATGAAAGAAATCATAATAATAATCGCATGCGCCACAGACACAGCCACAGCCACAGCCAGACACCAGACGCCAGACGAAAATGCAGTTCGAAGACTGAAACTGAATCTGAATCGGAATCGGAATCGATGACCATATGGTCGTGTGCTGGATCGATGATCAAGTCTCTTGTTGTGCAACATTCCCTGTTCAATCGGTCAGGTGGAGGTGGAGCACCCACCGCTCTCTCCGTACTCTTTTTATCTGCGCTTAGCTGACAGTAACTCGACAGAAAGTGTACCCCCAAGACGAGCCTTTCTTTGCAAAGAGTTCAATTTGTATTTTTCTTTTTTAGGTCTCTCGCAAATTTGCATTTTGTTTGGTCTGTTTGCACATTTGCACATCGTTTCTCGACTCGACTCGGCTCGACCGAAATTCGTTTCAATATTTGCAATATTTTTTAATACATTTACTGTGCATTTTTTTTTCGGCAACATTTGTGCAAATATTTGTGCAGCAAAAAACCACAGGGAGAGGCGGATTGGTGCACAGAAAGTTCTGAACTCGAACGGATGTGCCAAACCGCGAATGGAAAGCTATAGTATCTGATGATTCATTAACGGGAAATAATTGTGTGTGTGTTTTCCTTGTCATATTCCTTCGGCTTGAGCTAACCGAGGGGCGCTTTTGCATGTCGCGTGAAACGTAAACTGTACAGCAAATCAATCAATCAGCCACAAATTGAATGCTAAACGATTGGGGGTCTAATGAGAAACAAGTTTTACCCCACGAACAGAATCAGAGGAATATATCTGCACACAAAAAGGGCTCGATAATTTATGGGAAATTTGTTGGAAAAAACAAATTGTGAAAAGTGCGCCTCCAACCACTCTTCCAGCAATTAAAACTTGCGCTGCCCATAAATTCGTTTGAAGTAATAATCATAAATCACACACAAAGATACACAGATACAAATACTGGGCCTCTCTAGCACTCTTTCTCTCTCTGTGTGTCTGGCGATGCCACCTGCCAATTAGTGAGAGCGGAATGCGGGATGCTGCTGCTGCTGGATGATGCGTCTGACGATCGCATCGATCGTCGCATCTAATTGCCGACTGGTGCCGCAGCAAGTGTTTTATTCATTTGAATTAATCGTTGACACCCAGCAGCAGCAGCAGCAGCAGGCACCTCCAGTGCCCCCCTTCCTCCCCAGTGGTTACGTGCCTCATTAAGGCCAATGTCAGTCGTTAGTGGAGAGGGAGAGATACAGATACCCGCATGAACACACACAGATACTGGAGATGCAGCACCAAGATGCAGATACTCCGAATGTCGCCGCAAAAGTGAAATCAATTCTCGGCGCTGCGTTTCGCAATTGACGCCCCCACACATTGGTGGCAGTGGCAGGGGCAGGGGCAGGGGCATGCAGCTCACGTTAAAGTGCATGTCAGTGGAAGCGGAGGTGGGAGGGTAGTTGAGGGTGACTGTGACGTCGGCCAATGGCCACGAGAGTGCGTGGGTTGCGGATTTTGCACGGCGTGCGCTGAGGCAGTGGCGTGGGCGATGCGCCACAACCAGTCATCCATTCTCGTGTGTGTCTCTCATGAATGAAACGACAAATTGAACCAAATGGAAACAACAATTTGGTCAAAGATACAGCTACAAATTGGGCAGAGAATCCGAAGGAAAGATTCTTTCCCAGATCCATACAGATATTCCCCTTATGGAAGGACTATGAACAATGCCTCACCTGTTGCACGCTGGGCATGGTGGCAGTGCCACCCGCTGGCGAATCAAGCGGCGATGCGGAGCAACTGGAATGACTGCTGTCCTGCGAATGCAACTGCAAAGGAGCACACAAAGACACAATATTAAGTATCCGTATTGAGGGTAGGGATCTGTGTGCAGACACTCACCTGCCCATTGGTTGGATGTCCATTGAAATTCCTGACACTGACGACGGGCGTGGAGGCGGCCGATGATGCTGAGACGGCCGCCGAGACAGCTGCCGCAGCGGCGAAGCTATAGTTATCCAATGGATTGGTCATGGCGATCAGGGAGTTGAGGATCTCGGGTGTTTTGGGTGTGTGGGCGCCCAGATTAAGGCCGCTGTTCTCGATGCTGAGCAGCGAGGCGGCGGTTATGTTTGAGTTGAACATGATTTAATCGATTTTAGGTATTTATGTGGGGGTTTATCGGTCAGCTATCGATTAAGGGTTGTTGTATTATATCGTTTATCGGTTATCGTTGAACGGTTATCGATTAAAGCGAAAACACAAATTATAAATTAAAAATTGCACAAAATTAAAAACACAAAAACACACTTTCGATATATCTCTCCTTTTCTTTTTCTTCTGTGTATCGATATATATCGGTAAATATCGTTAAATCTAATTTTCTTTCCTTCCTTTTATGTTTTGTTTTGTTTTGTTTTGTTGTATGCTTAAATCACAGTTGAAGGCCTACGCGTTGCATTTGTTGGACTGCTTATTTGTTTAAACAAATCTCTCTTTTATATATATTGTTGTTGTTGTTGTTCTTCTCCGTTGTAGAATATTCATATATCAAATGTGCCTACTATATACCGTTTATCATATATGTTTATATAGTACTTTGGTCCGACACTCGCGGGTGTCCACTGTCTCTACCCCACTCTCTGTTCGCCTCTGTGCTGGTCTCTTTTTTGTGGGGTTCCCTCTGCTTTCTTTTTTGTTTGTGGGAAATTATCACAAATATATAATTTAAATTTAATGTTTTTTTGGGGGGGCGGTGAGGCTTATGTTTTGGGTTGTTTCACTTGTAGTTAGGATTGTTCCTGGCTCTGTCTCTAGCGGAGATCTGTGCTTCCATCATCAACGTCATCATCATCATTTCTGGATTTCTGGTTCCTGCGGTTCCATCCGATCTCTAGCGGGGGGGCTCTGGCTCGGGCTCTGACTCTGTCGTGTTGTTGCTCAGAGCATGGGGCCCGTACGAATGCGTTGAATGTCGAACAGCCGGCGGTTTGACAGCGAATCTGCAAGAAAGAGAGAGCAAAACACAGAAAGAGAGTGCTGAGTGAGTGAGTGAGCAAAGAGTAAGCAAGAGAGAGAGGAGAGAGTTTACGTGTACGTCTACATATAAACAAAAAGCAATTAAATTATAAAGTAAACTCAACTAAATTGATTTATGTAAGTCCCCCTGCATACAGTACGAGTCCGAGAATCACATTTTACGAATCTCGGATCACGGATCTCTGGCGATTGATCACGCACCCCGCTCCCGGCACACACACTCGCCCCATGCCCCACACGCCACCCTACATTTGGAGACGCCTCAATTAGCGCCTCCCGTTAATCGTTTAATTAAGCCCAGGCACACTTTTGCCACTTTTGCCACAGAATGCAATTCGCGGCTGCATTCCTCTCTGTGGGTCCGCTCCCACCCGCACTCTATCCCCCCCAGAGAGGTGAAGGTGAGAGACACACACAGAATAATAGGAATTCCAATTGAAACCGAATTGAATTGCAATTGAAGGCAATCATCCGTTGAATTCATTTGACTCCGAGGCACCTCTCCAGGCAGCAGAGGTGCAGCTGCTGCTGCTCCTCCTCCTCCACAAACCCCAAAAGGCAAAAAAAAAGAGATCTCGAAAATGCGAGCCAAAAGAAAAACAAAAATAGATCGTGTCACGCGTCATGCAGCAGTGCAACTTGGTTGATGTAAATTCCTCATTAACAGATCAGTTCTTTGAGTGTAAATTCCAAGGAAAGGAGGGAAGGAATAAGTGCTCCAGAATGCTCCAACTTCGTGTCATGCGGCAGCACTGTCATAACAAAAGCAGGAAGGCACGAAGGAAGGACTGTAAAAGTTTGTGGAAACGGCAGAGAAATGTAAGTTTTCCCCGGCCTTTCTAGGGTATTCGCCCTGTCCATACACCCAAGTGCCAAATGTAGATCTCTACTCTGTAGTCGTTGTGCCGCGAGTAACAATTCCAGTGGCTGTGGAATTTCGCTTGTGGTTTTTTTTTCGCAAATGATGGACCTATGATGATCAGCGAGCAGCAGCAGGCGACTGGCGACTGCCGGCCTGCGGTCGATGCCGATCTGCGGATCTGTGGGGATGACTCTTGTGGTTGAGTCTTTTTTTGGGGGGGCTGCCTGACTGACTGCCTGCCTGCCTGCCTGCCGCTCAAAATGCAAATTGAGGCTGTCAAAAAAACTTCAAAAGCGTATGGGGGCCATAATCCAGAACACAAAAATCTCATTTTTGTGTTGCTGTTGCTGCCACTGCCACTGCCTCCCCCGACCCCCTCTTGACTCATTTATCATATGGCCAGAAGTGTGTGTGTGTGTGTGTGTGCGAGAGACATGCTCTATAAGTTTTACCCTCTATTCCCGTGCACCCCAAACCCCACACTCTCCTCCCTCTCTCTCTCTCTCTCTTTGTGCTGGCAAACCCCAAAAGTCAGTCAACAACCAAACAACGAACGAAATAAGCGAACAACACAAAATAAAGTCAGAATAAAGAATTATGATTTATGACTTTCGCATGTTTCTTTCGTCTCATACCCTGGACAGTGTCGGCCAGCGGGCAGAGGGCGGGTATGCTGCTTTCCATTATCACTTGGCAACAGTCTGCATAATCATTCTTCATTCCATTAAACATTTCGACATGCAAAGCGAGAAACATTTTAACAGCATAGAAGGTTCCATGAAAGGTCTTTCATTTTTATACTCAAATAGTCGGAAATAAGCGCAAAAATGTATCGATAATTACTGATAAATGCTATCGAATTGGATGATTGGTTTATTGATTATGCATTCTGCACATTCACATATTTCTTCTAGGGTATTTAAACCTCTGCTGCATACACCCAAAATCCATCTTTCGTTTTTGGTTTATTTGTATTTTTTTGGCTTTAAACTTTGTTTTGTGCGAGAGCTTTTAATGCCTTTGCAGCCTTTGATGTTTGTGGCTGTTTGCTGCTGCTGTTGCAACGAAAATCACTTTTGACATTCGCCACACAAAACGTTTCAATTCGGTTTTTGGTTTTTGGTTTTTTGTCGATTTTCTGTCGATTTTTGGTTTAACTTTTGGCTGTGGCTCACAGGCCTGGCTCTGTCTCTCTCTGCGGCTCATTTTGACCAAATGCGGTGTACGTCAACGTCAGACGTCAGCGACAGACAACGACAGCATGCGTGGCCTCCTCTGGCCGCCTTTTGGGGTCACGGCTAGGAGAGGGGCCGCCGCACAGGAGCCTCCACCACACACACACACACCCCCCGCACGACTCTGTGGAGTTGAATATTGCGCATGCGTCGCGTTGGCCCAGCAGGACGCACCCCCCCACTCTCGCTCTCTCTATCTCTATCTCTCAGTGCTCTCGAGTGACATTCCATCCAGCAAATAAAGTCATTTGCGCGACTGCTGCGACTACTGCTGCGAGATGCGGGCTCTGTGGCATGTGAATTGCCCTCAAGTGTACAAGTTTTTGCCTCCGATTCGATCGATTGTCAGAACAGCGCCAGAGAGAGGGAGCAAGAGAACAGACAAGCTTACGCAATGGATCGTGCGGCGAACGATCGATGGCCGGAGTCCCCCCATGAATATGCAATGGTGTGCGATTTGTGAAGATGAAGATGTAAAGATTTGTATGCCAGAGGCTGAGGGGGGAACAACTAAACCATAAATAACAAAGCAAAACGATTTGTTAATCAAGTTATCAATAAAATATCGATAGATGTAATGGAATTCCATTGATTATTCATTTCGGGTAATACAATTCCAAGCTATCTTCCGAAATAGGTTCATAAATGTATCGAAATGCATCGCTCTTTCAATCAGTAAACGATAAATGCAATGGAACTCTCTTTTAATTCACTAAAGATATACAAAGCAAATGGGAATGGATCGATTTTTATCGATTTTGCAGCTATTTTTCGATAAGTTTAATCTAGTTAAGGCATCTTAAGACCCCCATTCACTTCGATTGATTCATCGTTCATTCATTCGTGCTGCTGCATGAATGGGGAATGAGCAATGTCCGATTTCGCCTTAACCCAATAACGCGATATGCAATCCACAATTAACCCCAAACAAATGGGAGGCACTCTGTGGTCACGTCTCCAAAAAACACACATTAAATAATACAAAATAATCCAAAATAACCCAAAATGTGTGAACGACTAAGCGCTGGCTAGTGACTCACTGAGGGATTCACTTGCCTGAATACTTCATTCTGGGAATTCGATGAAAACAAATCGAATCGAATCGAATCGAAACGGTATTCAGCTGCGATAATTCCATACATATTTGCACAATCGGAGCGGAGTGGCACTGCTATCGAGAGGCTCGTACGGAGTAGGAGCACACACATAATCCGCATGGCCTGTGCGGCATGTGCGGCTTTGTGTGCAATGTGAAAATCGCCGCATAAATACATTAAGCATTTGAGTTATTATATGCAAACGAGCGTCGTTGTCGTATTTATACATACATATATATTTTGTATTCGTACATATCGCATTGTAGTATTATCTTAGCGGTACGTGCCTCAGTCGCACTCCACATTTCACACGAAAACAGCAAGCGATCGAGCGGGCGAGCGAGCAAACGTCTGGCACGGACACGGAGACGATCGTCAAAAGGCTTTTTGGCCAAAAGCAAAAGCGAAACAAAAGCAAATTGCATTTCAAGTGTTTGCGTGTTCCCGCAACAGGGAGAGAGATTGAGGAGAAGGCGTTGCTCTGAGATATTTCTCAAACTGTTTTAGTCCGAAAAAAGACAAAACAAATCAGCGATGGAAGCGAAAGAAGCGAAAGAAGGAAGAGGCAGCACTCGGAATACATTCTCTTATGATATTTATCTGAATCAATCCAGAAAGGGTTTGTTGTTGCATATTTTGTATCCAGTATTTAGCTATAGTAAAACGTATCTATCTGTTCTATATACCGACTCGAGTGTGTATCTCCATCTATTTCTCATTCAATTTGCGAGCAGTCTGTCTGGCTGTGTGCTTCTTCCTTCAATTCATTCACTCCATCCAACAGACAAATGCATAGATACACAGATACTTTATTAGCTCAGATTTCAAAGTACTGCCAAGGGCATTACTCACCCCGAGAATTCCAATTGAATCTTCAATCCTTTTGGCGAAGTAATTGGGAAAAAGGAAAAGGAACACTTTTGTCACTTTCTCTTCCTTCTCCTTTCCCTTCTCTCTCTCTGCCTCCTTTTTGCTATTTCTTTCTGCTTTTAGAGTTCCCTTTGCGCTCTGCCGCCCTTTGCCAAAATGAATTTCCGAACAGAAAATAGTTGGTTGGTTCTTTGGGCCATTATGGCGCTGCCTCGAATGGTTCTATGTGGCCATGTGGGTGTGTGTTTGCATCTATGTGTCTACAAGTATGCGTCTGTGTGTGTGGGGTATCCATAAAAATAAACTTTCATTGTCCGGAGACAATCGCTGTGTTGTTCTTTCCCCCCGCCGTCTTTTGGTGGGGTCTTTGGGGTGCTTTAATTAAAAGCATTGGGCGGCCCAATGCCAAGCACACACAAACACACAAACACACACACACACACACATTTAAGTGTATCTTATGGATACGAAAAAGTGCCCGTTCGCTTTCCCTTAATGGGATACCCATCCCTAAGGGTTTCTTTTTCTTCTTCCATTCAGCTTTCAGTTTTCTAATTAAGTGTCATTGATGCCCAACCCCCCCACCGCTTCTGCTCCCGCTTCTCCTTCACGTAATCGAAATCTCTTCAGCGAAATTTATACTTTAATTAGACATTTAGATACTGGATCCATCTAGCTGTGTATCTTTGTATCTGTCTTTTGATTAGTTTGCTAATTGCAGGCATGGGATGGGTTGCTGTGGGGCCTGATAAAAGACACATAGAAAAGCCCATAAAACTTTATGGAACGCGGCGTATGACTAGCGTATGGCTAAATGGATGAATGTGTGGACTGGAGCTTGGATTTGTGGTCCTCTATTTCCTAAGACACATCCGAAAGATGTATGTGTGTGCATATCTATGTATTGGCAACCTCCCACCGCTTCAGAGTCGACTCCAAAAATGGGCCGCGTGGCCGATTCAATTAATTTATTATTCACTTAAGAGCGCCACGGGGCACGAGAAGGCCCCGCCTCTGGCATGGTAATGGGGGATGGACTTTTACGGGGGTTGGGGCACGCATAAAAATGTTATAAAAATTAAGACCACACTGAGAGAGAGAAAGAGAGAGGGAGTGAGATGGAGCGCGACAGACAGAGAGGAAACGGCCTAGAATTTTCGCACATTGCAAAGGGAAGTGAGGGAAGGCCCCGCTGTTTCAGTACCAAAAATGTCCTTCCCCTGCCATCTAGCGGCATGGGGCATGGGGCAGGGAGAACATTAATTTATGGAGAACGCGTGGCACACAACATTTTTACAGTTTATAAACATTTTCATTTGCATTTGCAACGCACGTTCCGAGCGTTAAATTTGAGAGACCAAAATGGAAATGAATAAATATATGGAAATTGATTCGAGTGGTGGAAGAGGCACAGAATGGCACACAGAGGGGGAAAGACTAGCAAAAGCGAATGAGGAAATACCCTTTCCATTTATATCTACACGCAAATGAAGCTCTCACAGTCGAGGGGCGCTGCTGCATGACGCGAGAGAAGCTTCGTAGAGTATTTCCCCTTCTCTGCAGAGCTCTGCATGGATTGTGCAATCCCATATCCCCATATCTAGATACAGTGTACACAGCGAGGCAATCGCAGTCCGTATCTGTGTCTGTGTATCTTGTGTATCTATAGCTGTAAGTGCACGAGTCGCATGCGTAGATACTGTATCTTACAAGTGTATGCCTTGGCTTGGCTGCTTAGTCATCCGATAAGCGAGCAATATGCAATAAGACTTCGATTGCAGAGATCCAACCAGAACTTTACTTCCCCCCTCTGTCTTCCCAATTTTCGTGTATTTCCGTGTATTTGTTTGTGTGCTTGTAGCTGTACTTTGGCTTCGGGCAAGGACGTTCGCAATCAAGAAGCCAAAAAAACAACAAAAAACTTTCATTAAACTTTTCGGTTATTTTTTATCAGTCCCAGTCCCAGTGCCGCTTATCAGTCGCGAAGTTTTTGCTGTTCTGCTGTTCCGCTCTTTGCTGTCGGTTCAGAAACAAAAAAGATGTCTTATCGGAGGAAATACACGGGGGGAAGGGATTCTTATCTACAGGGTTCGTGCCTCTACCCCTCCTCTGTTGCCACTGCGCTCTGCTCCTCTCACTCTTGGCCTCTGGGTCTCTCATGTTCGCTGCTGTTCCTTCTCTTGTTTCGATTTGTCCACGAAATCTAATTAATTTCCACAGCTAATTCATTTTGTGACAACGACAGCGATTTATGCTGATTAAAGTGGAGAAACCTCCCACCCTACCACCACCTCCTCCTCCCCATGCGCCTCCTTCTGCCGGCCACCATTGACATTATCAGCAGAGCTGTGTTTTTGTTTTTGTTCTACTAAATTTATTGTTATTTATGATCTCCCCCCGCCGGCCCGCCTTTGCCATTTGCCTTCTTTTTCTTTTTCCGTGTGGAATTTTATCAAGTAACAAAAACAAAACCAAAAAAAAGGTTGAAAAACTCTTTGCTTTTTGTGGGGCTTTGCTTGTGTCGCCTAAAGCCATTTAGAGCACTTTTCGCACCTCCGAAAAATAAAAGATACAGATACATTTTACTACATATGTACATACATTGTACATACATCTGTACATACATAATGTACATATCTGCTGGATGCGGCCATGCGACAGCTGTCAGAAGAGTCATGGCGGGAGCAGATGGAAGAGGAAGGCTGGCACGGCACACATCATCATCATCGTCATTAGCAGCAACAACAACATTTCGTTCATCATCATCGGGTTTGGATTTTATGAAGGAATTCGCATTAAAAATGTTTATTGTGTTTATTTATTGCGAACGAGAATCGAGAACGGGCCCCAAAATGGAAACACAAACACGAAACAGATACAAAGATACAGCCAGTACAAAGATACAAAGATACACACACCACACAAACACACACATATTCGTATTCGTAAGATACAAAGTAAATCTAATGGAAATTTCTGTGTTGGCGAGGCAACAAACCAAAGCCAAAAGCAAAAGCAACAGCAAAGGCGAAGGCGAAGGCGGAGGCGGTTGAAGGCGGTGGATTTCCATGATGCACTTGTTTCAATGTGGCACTTGTATATGTGGCAGCTGCTGGCGGCATGGGGCACAAACAACCACCAGCTGGCCAGCGGCAGCAGCTTCCAGGGAAATGCAACCCACGAGCTACATGATCGTCCATTGAGAGAAAGGCAAATCCAAAGAATCTTGGACCCAGCATGATTTATTTGCAAGTGCAAAACGCATCTGTAGATACAGTATCTGCAGGGGTAGAATATTCCCTTTGCAAAATAAAAAGTGAAGAATGTCAAAGCAGAAACTCAGATAAACCGCAACCGATAGGCGCTGCTGCATGACGCTCGTAACGCACTTTAAGTAGAAGGAAAGGCACCAGAATAAGCGCAGACTCCCCACAGATGAAGCAGAACCCGAGGAGCATTGCTGCATAACCATACATTTGGCTCAGAAAAGCTCAAGAAACTGCAGATACATAACGAAATACCTAAAATGTAACCAAAACCAAGAGGAACGATAGTTTTGAAAGGCAGAAAAGGGAAGGCCACTCCTCGAAATTAGCAGGAGGTGACCCCAAAAGCAAAATTTCAAAATTTATGTTTTTTCGGGGAGCGGCCCACAAAAAAGAGACAGAAAGGAAAAGAGCACAAGGAAGGGGCGCAAGCCGCGGGGCTTAGAGGATGAGGAATGAGGAGACATCAATTAGCGGACGACAAATGTGTCCCAAATGGATGGCGGCGGGGGATCCAACTTCAAATCCCCAATCTAACGCCACGCCCAAATGCTTCTAGTAGTCTCCATTCTCCCTCTGTCTTCCGATTGAGCTTCTCCCATCCCCCTGGGCTTTGGTGTGTTTGTGTGTGTGTGTGTGGCATGTCCTTGACACATATCCTGTCAAATGCTTAGCACGCACTCATATGTACATTCGTATTCGCCATTCACCATTCGCCTTTTGCGGGGCTTCAACGGAGGCGCCCCTAATCCATTTGAACTTTCAACGCTGCCAACTCTCGGGCTGCTTTGGCTCTTTGGGTCTCTCCTTCAAGGATAATACTCGTAAAAACAAATGCCTTGCGCCCTACTTTATGGGACAGCAGCAGCAGCGGCAGTTGAAAACTTGGGCAACTTTTTGTGTGGCTTCGGTAATATAATCCTAATGGAATTTACACTAAAAAGAGAAGGACACGAGCGGCCGTGTCCGCTTTTGTTAGGCTTTGAGCGGCAGGACGAACAGGAAGAAGAATGGCTTTATCGAATCGATGGGGTGTGAAAGCAAGCAAAACGTGTCACGCGTCATGCGGTTGAGCCCCTTGGTCGATCTGAGAATTTGCTGTGGATAAAGATCCCAAGCAGGGCAGGGCCTCTCCAGTACAT
The DNA here is from genome assembly GCF_008121235.1 of Drosophila subobscura. NCBI lineage: Eukaryota > Metazoa > Arthropoda > Insecta > Diptera > Drosophilidae > Drosophila > Drosophila subobscura. Next base: position 7,262,957 of record NC_048530.1, read on the forward strand.
ATAACGCGTCGTGCAGCAACGCTCTTCGGTCCCAAAATAAAATAATATTTAAAGAATAAATAAGAAATGAATTAATAATTGCAAAAACAATTTACAAAAAACAGAAAATGAACAGCAGAAAATGTATTTAAAGATGGAAGGCAAAAAAATGAAATGGCAAAAATGGAACATGGGAGATTTCAAGTGGAAGAATGAAAACAGTTTCCAGATTGCAGCCAAATGTTGCCACTCGCTTCGGGCGCTGCTTCTGTAGTTTTCGGGCAGTCAGATACAGATACGAAACACAAAGATACATCTACATAAATGTACATAGACACAGCTACAGAAAACAACAAAAAAAAGCTTTGGCGCTGGCTGAAGGTCAAGTGCATTAAGGCGAAACGGAAATGGAAATCAAATGAAATGAAAATGTTAAATGAGCAAAAGCACACACACAGGCAGACAAGAAAAACTGAATTTCCACACACGATGGAGAGAGAAGAAATTGAGAGAGAAATAGAGAGAGAGAGAGATCTCCTTGGAGGAGAGAGAAAGGGAAAGGGGGATGCGTGCGTGAGTGTTGTAAAATTTGATTTGATTTTATTTGATTTTCTTTTTTTTGCTAGCAGGACACAAAGTAGAAGGACGGAAGGGCAGCAAGAGAATAGCGTAGGAGCAGCCCAGAGGTAGGTAAGGGAAAGGCGAGGTCATGGCTTAGCAGCATTATCCTTGGCGTCTCCTTCGTGTGGCTTAATTGTGCGTGTCAGGCGGCCACAAAGCTCCGAGAGCACCCACAGCCCCCATCCCGCGGCAGAGCATGCCGCACACATTTGGACATGGACATGCCAGTCCGTTTATGCCACATAGAGAGAGGGGGTGGACAGAGAGGCGCTGGTGGCTGGTGGCTGTTGGCAAGCGGCAGGACGAAGCATAGACGAAAGGCGGAAATGCTGGCGCCGACATTATCATTGGGTAGACCCTTGGAGCCCCCTGCCAAAGCACCGCACTCAAAGCGCAATTATGATAATTGAGTGAGCAGAAGCCACAAGGAGCGACGTGTGGCAGTGGCAGTGGCAGTGGCAAGAGGCAAGAGGCAGTGTGTGGTGGCAAGTGGCAGACAGGTTAAATTGCGCGTAACTCGACAGTAAATGTGGCAGATTCTTGTCTTCGGCGAAGGCTCGCTCTTCCTTGATTGATTTGCACAGGCACAAGGGACAGAAAGGAAGGGAAAACACAGACAGAAAGAGAGTGAGAGGGGGAGAGAGGGAGAAAAAGAGGGAGTGAAAGGAGAGTACGAAAAAGAGAATGAAAAATAAAAGCGACTGACGTCTGGCGACCAATTGTCTCGAGGCCCTCAAACCAAAGCCCTTGAATGCCACAAGTAACCCATGCCACAGATGCGATGCATGCCACTCACACACACACACACACACACACACACACACACACACACACGAAATGTTGCCCCTGCCTGCCGCACCTTGTGACGCACATGCCACATGCCCCATGCCCCATTTTGGCGTTATGAATTGATTGCGTGCTGAAAATTCCATGTCTTTGATTGATTTCGTTTGACTTCCATTTTGGTGGTGCCACCGACATGACAGCGTGGGGCATGCGTGCGTGTCGCCCTGCGGCAAGTTGGAGGAAGCTGCAGATTCCCCCACCCCATCCACAGTCTCTGCGTGTACTATTTATAGGCGGTGCCACACATTTAATGGATTGTTTACATTTCGAATAGCCAAAAAAACCAAAAAAAAAAAACTCAGCAGCAAAAACGGCAGCAGGAACGGGAGCAGTAGCCTCTCGTGGCATAAACAAAAGCTCTGTGGGGGCACGGGCGGCTTTCATTTCAGATGCAACATTTCGGCAAAGAAATCGAAAGTAATTTGGGTTCAAAAATAGCAACCACAAAATATGGATACAAATTCTTGCCATTAAAATATAAATTTCGATTTCCCTTCTCGTGGATTTGGAGATCTGTCGGTTCCCTTTGTTGTTGCAGGGAATTCCCCTGATTCTCCTGGCACCGAATAATCTCTAGAGAATCCCAAAAAGTCGCTACATTAAACATTTCTTGGGCAAATATTCGAGAGCATTCTGGCACTTTGTGGACTTACCATTAAATGTACAAATCTTCGAGCGTCAAATGTCTGAGCTTCAAAGCTGAAATGAAAGATGAGAATGGGATGGAAAAGTATTAGCATTGATTAGCATTAGCGGGGCAATCTAATGAACAAATAGCTTCAAGCTCGAGGCTGCAAAAGTTCAACTGCAAAATGAAACTGAAACTAAAATTGAGGCTAGGACTTGCAGATGAAGCTGCAAATTGAGACTGCGACTGCGACTGCGATTGAGATTGAAATTGAGACCCAACTCGACTCGACAGAGACGAAGGCAAGTGTGAGACCCACTGTGTGCCCCCCTCATCAATAATTGCAGCTTATGGCCATCTATTATGTGTGTTTACTGTAAAGACGATTGATGATTATTGATTAGGCGAACGACCCCGCACGACACACACCAAACACACACCACACACATTCGGTATTCACAGTGAATATTCAGTGTTCAGGGGGGGATAGATGGATGGATGGATGGCTGAATGAATCATCGCGAATCCAAAAACCAACGAAAACCGACGCTAAAAACAAAACTCGCGTAGGTAGCCGTCAATTTTTTAGGCAAACAGCAAATAAATTGAAGCCAAAATAAAAACAAAACAAAACAAAACAAAAAACTCGACACGATAGAGAGAAAGAGAGAGAATCGCCACAGCAGCAGCGGACAGTGCCAGTTCCACTAAGCGGACAGCAACCAGCGGACAGCAACCAGCGACCAGCGGACATTGGCTGTCCATTAAATTGGCTTAAATATCAGGCAGAAGCAAAACGCTGGAGTTGGGGTATTTTTTGTTTATTTTGCCAGAATTGTGGCTGCCTCTGCTTAGGTTTGTTTTGGTTACATGTACCCTATAATACACTTGATGAGTGCACAGCGTTCATCGTTAGATTTCTACAGATTAATGTACGAACCTCTCCCTCCAAAGGGCAACCAATATTCGTATCTTGTTTCTTCTTGCTGGTAATTCTCTGTGGCGTGGAGGCTGTGTTTGCTTTTGGTGTTTTTCCTTTGGCTTCACGTTTCGCTTGGCCAAAAAAATCCTTCAGCGGAACGGCTACTTCATTTGCATCGATTGTTGATTGTTGATTCCTCCTCGCTTCTCGTATTTACACCCGAAAATTGCATCTTTTGTTTGCTCACTTAAATGTCATTAATTTCTGTATTGAAATTCTTTCGCGGAGACAGCCACTCCGACAGAGAGAGAGAGAGAGAGAGAGAGGCATCTCCGGGTATAGGTGGATCATTTCGTTCCCTGGCAACGCGGCGTTTCGGGTCTTGGCTTTTGTTATTTTGTGCGAATTTTCGCATTCGATTCGCATTGAAATGTGCAAAAAAGCCAATTAGGAGCGCAATTAACAGCAATTTTGTTGCGCTGCTGCTGCGAAAGCAAAGACCCAAAAGCGAAGATCCAAAAGCGGATTGAAATGTTGCCTGATTGAAGCTGAAAGCTTGATTGCACTCCCAAAAGGGCTACTGTTTCAAGAGACTGGGGGAAGGAGAATCAATCAATGCATCACTGATTGAAGATTGAACGAGGCGAGAAGAATTGAAGAATAAAACACAAAAATATTAAACGTATTGAAATATTCTGCCATTATCTCATATCCCATTCCCCGCCCATTTCTTTTTTCTGTAATTTTCTGTAATTACAGGGTGCTTTGATGGCTCGTTTTATGGCGCCTTCCCCGCCATCCAAAGGTATTATCGGCCATCAAATGGAAGGCGCGACCTTGAGACTGCATCCCAAAGCGATCTCTGGGCGTGGGGAATCAAACTCCAAAGAAGGGGAGATTCTCCCTTGGGGGGTGGGCATGCTTTAAAGTGCTTTTCGAATGAGTGCTTAATGTTTCTTAATGTCCATTCTGTGGCAATTAACCAGCAAATGAACAGAACGACAGCTGCTACTGCCACCGGAATGGTGAGGCACAAAAGCCATAGTAAAAGTCGTTTCAATTTCAGTATTTTTTCGGTATAGATGGAGATCCAGAGCGAACGGGACGGAGGGGTGAGAGATGGCAGAAGACATTAAAAATTATTTAATTAAGTGAATTTTTAATTTCGCTTTTTTCCTGCATTTTGAATGCCTCTCTCCGGGGCAGCACTTGAGACGCTGCCGCTGTCTCTGCTGCTGGGTTGATTGTCTAATTTCATTAATCTACGGAAACATAAGAGGCAACGTGGAGGGGGCAGCGGTGGCTCTGGGGGTGGCACACTTTATTGGCACTGTGCCACAGAGAACGCGCGCGCTTGACCCACTGTACGTGCGCGCTCTTTTGTCAATTAGAAATGTTCAAATTTCGACCTTTGACTCCCACATACTCCGGCTGTATGTACGTACATATATTCAGAGAGTGGCAGACCAGATAGGGCAGGCAGAAGGCCAGAACCGATCGTCAGATCCACTCGTAGAAATCGTTTCATTTAGCCGCTAAGTTACATTCCGTCCACACCATAAATCACACTTGAGACAACCGATCGAAATAATCGTTTAATTATAGTCCCTAAAACCAAAGTCCAAATGGATGTTCAATGACAAAGAGGGTAAGGGAGTGGAAACATGAATCCAGGTGAAGGAAGTGTGTGAAAAGTTCTCAAATTAAATGGGAAGGAAAATATGATTTTTTTGGTAATAAAAAACTTTTTTGAGCCTAGGAGGAGGATTTTCAAATGAGTTTTAGGTAGTTTGTAGGCCATTTTGGGTCATCAATTTATCGGTCTGGAATGCCAAATTCGAGAGGGCAGAACTGAAAGTTAAAGAAAAAGGAGGATCCGGATACAAAAACAGCCAGAAAGTTATAGTAGATGTTCACAGATCCCCACTAGATCCCAGGCGAGTATGCAGATGCTTCTGTGATTTATGGGCCCCCTAATGATAATTATATTGTAAGCCCATAGATCCGAGGGTGTGGCTGAAACAGAGACCGAGGCTTAGAGGCCTACAAGTCGACCTTCCATGGGGGTTACAGCGCAGCCAACAAAGCCGTTTGGCTACATCGGAGGTGAGGCGCTTTTTTTTCTAGCTATCTATCTGTGTGTCTGTCGTCTTCTAATGCTTCCGGTTCGACTGCTACTCCTCCTCCTTCTACTCTGACTCCCGTTGAAGGTCCCGCTCCCGCGATAAGATATGGCCATTAAAGAGAGAGAGACAGAGAGAGAGAGAGAGAGAGAGTGGGCCAGTGTAGTGGCATCTCTCTCTTGCCTGTGTGTGGTATATTGATTGCCGCCTGTCGGCCCCGGGTTCCAATTTGTTGGCAAAGTACGAGGCGGCGACCATTAAAAAGTCATTACAAAAGCAACAGCCACAACCACACATCAGTGCAGGGGGGGTGGGAGCTTGCATGGTGGTAAAAGGTATAAGGTGCAAGGGGGAACGACGACAAGTACATGGCATAATTGCAGGCACACAAAACAGACAGACGACAGATCGGCAATCAAAAGGTTTGAGAGGAAGTGCGCATGCCCAAAAAAACAAAACAAACAAAAACACAAAACCAAAGCTCGACTTCGGAGTTGCGTTCGTTCTTCTTTGTTGTTGCTGTTGCTGTTGTTGTTGTTGTTGTTGTTTTCGTCGTCTACCGTTTTTGGATTTCCTGCTAACAAGCGACATGTCGTCTGGTATCCACATGAGCACATATCTGCCTCCCCACACCCCCCCTTGCTTGATCACTTTAAGGGCTTTTGGATGATTGACTCGTTGTACTATTTGCCCATTGATAATGAACGTCAATTATCGTGTGGCCCCCCCTCACCCGCGCGACTCTCGTTTGTTTGCTGTGGATTGACTGTGCAATCTCCCCGTTTCCAGACCACACCGCAGACGCGGCAGATAGACAACCGCAACATCGGCACCACCTTAAGCCAGCACCTCTCATGTAACCCCACGGCTGTTGTCCGTGACTCAGTTTCTCGAGTGAGCCATCGATCGATCGATCAATATTTGCCATCGACACAGGGCTATTGCAGTTTCTTTGACTCTCTGAGAGTGGGGCAAAATCGACCCATGCATCTCTGTTGAGGGAGCAACTCGATCTGTGGGAAAATTGCTCAAAAAAATATCTACCGGGTAGCCATGAATCCATCAATATTCCATGGCAGTCTGGTATCGTTTCTACCCTTTATTAGTTCTGGCAGTAATCAAGAACCTACATTGTGTGAACGAATAATCGCACAGCACTGCCATGGTCTGACCAACGAGAAAACAACTATAAATATTCGGAATTTTTCCCTCGAAGACAAAAACAAAAAAAAAACTCAATAAATTTTGGATGCTGCTCTGCTTTGTTTTCTGTGCGTGGCTTTGATCTTTCGACAAAAGAAATTCAATGAAATTTATTTGCCACCTGAACAACAGAGAGCCAGAGCCACATTGCTGGGGGGGCAGCTGGGGCAGGGGTAGGCCATGGGAACTAGTAATGGCACCAAGTCTAGGTGGCACTTATAGATCCATAAAATCCGAAGGCAAACTATGTAAATGTTCGACGATAAATTTGACCAACGAAATACTGAAGGCAAGACAGTGAGAGAGAGGATCATCATCATCATATTCTGGCTTCGTGGCTGCTGGCACACTTTGAGCATAAATTTCGTGAGCCATAAAGAATGTGCATACATGGGATCTACATCTACATCTGTACACACAATGTAGTGGGTGGGATTGCTCGCTCGCTCGATCTCGCTCTGGCCATTGATTACAGTAATTGATTGATTGATTAACTTGCAGGCGAACAGTGCCAGTGCCAGTGCCAGTACCAGTGCCAGTGCCTTTGCCTGTAATTGTAATTGAATTGAAAAGTGGCATGTGCCTCTGCCTCGGGCAAATGGATGAATGGATTCATGAATCGAATCGAATCGAATGGCAGAGCAGAGCAGAGCAGAGCAGGGCGTGGCGTGGCCACTTGACGATCGAGTCGTGTCAGAGCCGTTGTCGGGTTGTCCGCTTGTCCGCTTGTCGCTTCAATGTCGCCGCTTTTCAGTTGCAAATTAATGTTGACAATGCAACAGAAAATACAAATGCGAATGCGAATACGAGTGTACATCCGATCTTGATGCGACGATCTATCCGTAACAAAATGGAACAAACGCCAGCAACCAACTGGAAAACCCTACACACAATATTTGCAAAAAGCAAAACAACAGCAACGGCTAAAAAAAATATACTACACATAATAAAACAATCGTTAAAAATGTGTGACAAACGAGTAGACAAAAAAAAGATTTGTGGCTGTCAAACTGCGGCAATGAGGGGGAGGTGGAAGGAAGTTATGCCCCCACACAAAAACAAATGTGGAGACAATAAAGTTGTCAAGAGTTACAAAGTTGCAAATTCTATGAGTATTCCTCCTCGATATTTCTCAGTGGGAAAACCCATTTCAGGTTTTCATGTTGAAAGAAAGATCTTTCGGGTGGGCAAACTGCAGTGCAGCAAGCAGTAATGCAACGTGTGCGGAAGCAGTGCAAAGAAAATAGCAAAGGGAAATCACAGGCAGCAGAAGAAGGAAGCAGTATTAAGCAGTGCGCTGATGCGAAGGAAGCAGTGCTGCGGGAATATATATTCAGGAGAGATTTTTTGGTACGATAAAAGGGATTCTTACGGGTTGGATGATAATCCCAACTCCCCAACACTAGAATTGCGGTAACTCTGAAGACAATTTTTGGGGTGTTCATAGTCATGAATGCCATGGCCCTACTGTTGATTATGAGCCATACAAATATTGTATTTTGATTGCGTGTACGGGTGTACGGGGTTTGTACATGCTTATACACATATTTATGTACATTGGAACTTGTTGTTGTTGCTGTTGGCCTTTGGAGCTCTCGGGGGATCTGCTGTGTGTGTGTGTGTTTTTTTTGTTCGTAAGATTTTATGATATTTTAATTTGATTTTTTTGAATACCAAATGAATTGCTTATTGTTTTAAATGGATGTACGGTTTGGCGATGATGGGTTTGTTTCGATTGCTAATTAGCATAGCAGAAACACAAGTTCGAAGAGCAGAGAGGAAATACTAAAGCAAATAGCGAGCTACAGCTACAATCGGACTTCATACTGGCACCGGTACGGGTACTGGCACTCGCAGAAGTATCTGTATCTATGGCAGTGGCTGTGAAGCAAAGCCAAACAAATAATAAACGGAAAAAGAAATGAAGAAATAGTACAAAATAGTGCCTAAAGAGAAACTAGTTTCCCCACTAATGAATGGAAACACAGAACGACAGCGAGAAAGATACAACAAGATATATGTAGATACATTCGTAGAAAGAGTAGAATGAAATGAAGTGAAGTGAAGTGGAGTGGAGTAGGAAGTGCCAGAGAGAATATGGCCAAAATGAAATGCCAATGAACCAAAGAGGCCAAATCACAATTTTTCTTTTTGTTGTTTTGTTTGCTTTTTATTTGATTTTTCATTTCCCCGTTTGGATGGCTTTTTTTTGCGCTTTTGCTTTTGCTTTTTGAATAATTTATGAGAATGGCTTTGGCCATACAACTATTCTTTGCGGCAAGAAGCAGCAGGGCATATGGGAGAAGAGGAGAATGTGCCACGAAATGCGGCAGCGCCCCAAAAGAAGACTTATGGCTGGCCATTTGAAAGTCTCCCCTTTGGAAATGGGAATGCAAACTGCGCCCCCTCCCCTCTGGGGTATGGAGACTCTTATGGGTGTAGGATGGGGTCATTCATTCATTCATTCATTTAGTTGGGAGTCTCCAAATCGGTCAGCGTGTCAGCAGCATATTGTGGATTCGATTGTGACTAATAGAAAAGCTTCAAAGCGGACTTAGTGGCGTATTTTTCTTTTCTAGTGAAGAAATATCTACAGATACTCCCCCACATCGACAGTGGGACGGACACCCACAGACACACAGCCCGAGAGACACGACGACACAGAGTGAAGCCAGTGGAAGAGGCAGCAGCCGAGAGAGTAACAAAGTGTAACGAAGTTAGAAACAAAAGCTTTTAACGCCCACGCCAAGGCCACAAGCTAATTTGCATATCTCGACAAACACGAAAAGTGGAGAAAAAAAGCACCAAAAAAGAAACTACGACTCGCGGAGTCTTGCGATTCCTACAGACTCGAAAAGTACATAAATACTCGACGCATACACGTATTCCGTAGAACATTCAAAATTGCTTTAAGTCATGGCCCGACAGCTACGACCCCCTGACCTCCCTTCGCCAACCAACAGCTGGTCAAGCGGCTGCTCTTTGATGTCTATAGTTGATCAGCTGGTGGATAAATCCCGTCGTTAGTCAGCACTAAGGATCCCATGACACTTCGCGCACCTCTGCAGGCATTGATTTGGTTTGATTTGATCAGTTTTGAAATGGAATTTACACGTACAAAATAACTTCCAAACAGAAGTGTGGTGGGTTACAGTCTCTTATGGAAACCTACAACCCCTGCAACGATCCAGGATCCAGCTGTTGTTCTGTTAAGGATAATACCATAGATATCTATGCTAATGTATCTGCTGGATACACACACAGGAAAAACAGACAGGCAGACGTCGGGCAGGGCGACGCTCACTGCTCAGGGGCCACCCATGTGCGTGTGGTAACTAAATACAATGCAAATTTCTTTCGACTAAATTACTAAAAAACAAAAACTACAACAACAACGGCAAAAACAACACAAGAACAAACATTGAAATACATTACCACACACACACAAGCACACACACATGAAAATTATATATATTTTACACCCCCATGACGGGGCACGTTGCAGGGGCATAATTAATTAGTGGAACAGAGAGGGCACGGAACTTGGACTACGACTACGCGCTGGTTCTGCTGCTGCTGCTGCTGGTGCTGGTGCTGCCTATGCCTCGGGTTCCGGGGTCGGTGTCGGGGCTTACGACTTCAGCTTCAGCTTCGACTTCCAGTTGCTTTTTATTTTCAGTTTTCTGTTGTTTTTTTAACGTTTTTGGTTTGTTTTTTTTTTGGTGTTTTTCGGTGCTAATGAGTACACATTGTGCGAAAAAGGCAGCCAGCGAATGAACAACAGAAAGAGCAAACAGCAAACAAGCAAACGCCAAAAACCAGTTGGCAGGGCAGCAGAAAGAAGAATGGAATAAGCGATAATCCAGCAAATGAAAGAAGTTGGCAGGCCACAGAAAGTATTTGGCAAGTAAATAATGGGGCTAACAGGATCAATCATAAAGCTTGCCAAAGGATGGATGGAAAGACGAACCAAGCATAAATTATTTGCTGAGAACTTATTTTGAATGCAGTACAGAGAGATCCACGAAAAATACGTTTGTTTAGGAAAATGCCGAGTACAGTCGAAGAAAGTCAGTGCAGAAGGCAGTGGGATTGGTGCCGGATCAGCCTGAAAAAAAAAGGAAAGGGGAAACCGAGACAGCGATAGCGGAAGGAAGCAGTACACAAACAGAAGCAGAACAGAAGCAGAACCAGAACAGAAGCAGAGGCAGAGAGCAGCCACAGTGGCGGGCGCTATTAAAATGGATTCCCGCCGGACTTCCTGACCATATTATATTACCAGCTCCAGCGCCAGTCCCTGTTCCTGTCTCTCTCTGTCTCGGTCTCTCTGATGAACATGACCCACAAAAAACAACAACAGGAACGGTGACCCATAAATGACAATGTGCAGCAACAGCAACAGCAACAGCGAAAGTGATGACACAAAGAGACAGAGAAAATGAGTGTGGAGAGGAGAGGGAGTAGCCCAACCTTCGTCGGGGCCAAGCCCTCGTCGTTCGCACAGCGCAGTGCATTAATATGATTAGCAGGCGAAAGATATACCCTAGAAGAAGGAGCAGCAGCAGGAGGACGAGGAATAATGCCATTTCCTGGAGCTAAAGCCAACTCAGCACACGTGCCCAATGTCGGTGGAAGGTCATTCGCGCCGTGGGATGTCCAGCACGAAGCCAGTGGACCGAGCGAGCGAGCCACCATATGGCCGAAAGGCAGCAGCACCACCAAAAACAACAAACCAGCCAAAAAACAAAAAAAACAACACACCAAAGCTAATACAAAAACACCAACCACCAGCAATAAAAGCAACAACACTAGTGCACAGCACAGAGTGCAGCCCACGTGCAGAGACAGAGAGAGAGAGAGAGAGATGAAAAAACAGAGAAGCCCAAGAAGGTAAGGTGTGCACACGAATGCACTTGAAACAGGTACCTGTGCTCGTACCCTCCTTGCGGAATATACCTTGCACAAAAGACACCACAAGCCGATGATGCAGAGATAGAGAGAGAGCCGAGGAGTGGGAGAGCGGGAGACCCTCTTGGCTTTCGAGCGTGGGCGCCGACGTCGTCGGCTCATAAGCAAAGCTACGGAAGTGCAGCCAGCGTCGCAGGCAGCCAAAGCAGCCACGCAGCCACCAACGTAACTGCCGTTAACTTCACTCATTGGCGCTGCTGCTGCTGGGAATCATTGATAAAGCAAGCTGTGGGCAGCGGCTGTAGCAGAGAGGGTGGGAATGTAATGAGATCTGTCTGACATGGTTACCTCCGCCAAAAGGAAGTGCAAGGGAAGAAGCCCCTGGGGCACATCATTTAACACATAGAAAGCAGAGTGGAGGCTAAGGAATTATCTTTGATCGCTTAACCGTTTTACCTTCACCTGTTGCTGTTGCACACCTTATCACCCCCCCCTTGCAGGAAGTTTTCTCAGTCTTTCATTTGGAATCTGCTGTTGGCAATCATTTATCACCCCGCTTCATTCCATCCCGCTCCGCTCCGCAATCACACTTCCACTTCATTTTGTTTCATTACGCTCTCCGCTCCGATCCGCTCTGTTCCGTACAGCAGCAGAATGTTTAAACATTCAATTTCCCTATGCAAATTAGAAACAAAAACAGCATTTATTTTGTGTGTTTCGGCGTTGGCTTTGGCTTTTTGGTTGGTGGCTCTTTGGACCTTGAACAAGGTGAACCGTTCGTGGATTCGTTCGTTCGTTTGTTGATTGCTCACTTTTTCAGTTGTTCGAACACGGATATTTAGTACCGAGTACGAATATACCCATTTGCAGAAGAGGGTAGTACTTTGTGTGAATATGAAGATTAGCCCCCATCAAAAAAAACTCCTATCAGAGATCTCTAAGATCGCTTTTGTTTCCTAAGACACTTCAAACGTAGCTAAGAAAATTTTTCAAATCTTTACAGATTCAAGTTATAATTGATCGGACAAGGTACAGGGTATTAGCAGCATCAGTACAGCACAGCACACAAGTAGCTTGCATTGTCGACACTTCTTTTGTTGTTGGTCGTTTGTTGAAGTTCAAAGTTAAGTCTTTGGCGCCTGAGCGCAACGAAACGAAACGAAGACAAAAGACCCACAGAAGACAACAGCAAAAAAGAAGAGGCAAAACAGTAAAGAAAGAGGAAGGAAGATCCAAAACGATAAAGAAAACGAAAAATTCACACCTCCAAAGTGCTAGGCAAAGAAGGGAGAGGGAGGGCAGAGATTCCATACAGACAATGCGGCGTAAGCTTGATATTTTGCATACAAAATTATGCATTATTCAATCAATGATTGCCCCCAGCCACGAGAAAACCCATGAGAGTTTAACATGAAGATAGGTTAAAGAAAAGGAACAACCAAATAGAACGTATGTACATATCCTTTAAACAAAAACACGAGAATATCCGAAAATTTGATGAAAAATCAATTAAAATTTCTAAATTCGTATTTAATTTTCGAAGCACTCTCTGCTCCTTCTTCTCCTCCATCTGCTCGTCCTGCCCCTCCAAGGCACGCGACTCTCTCCTCCAGATGTTGCGCTGCGGTGTCTCGTCTGGCGTGCTCTGTAGGGGATTACTGAGGGGATTACCTGTTATGTTAAAATCATCTCAAAAGCTCAATTTCAATTTAAATTTCCAGTATCCCCATCTCCTAACGCTCTCCCCCCCTTTAGAACCCATTTAAATTTCTCTGTGTGTGTGTGAATGTTGTTGTTGTTCAATTTTTATATTGCGCAATGAAATTTTTTGTGCGAATGCGAATGCGAATCGGCCTGGATGCCCACAGATACAAATACAGTTACAGATATAAATGAGAGATGCACAGCTACAGATACATCGTATAATCGTGTGCTGTGTTTTTTGTGTGGCTTTTTTCCCATGTGCACATGAGGTGACAAATTGCCTTTTGATGCTTGCGGCGACCTTGAAACTGCATCCAAAAACCCTACTTCCCACCCCCAGAAACTGTATCAGTATCTCTGAACAATCATATTTTTCCAGCAAAGCAATTTGTTTTGTCACAAAAATGTTTCTTTGTTTTACGAATAAATATAGTTGCCCCGAAAATGATCCCCAAAAATGAAATTAAAAACAACAACAGAGGTGAATGAAAAATTAAGCTTCAGTACAAAATTGTTCGCCAAGCGCGTTTTTCCCAGAGTGTTTTCAAGCTGAATTTAACCTTCAAAGAGAAGAGGCAGAACGCGGTGGATTCGCTTTAATTGTTATATAATTAAGATGCAAAACCATTATTATATTCTAATTATTTATAGCATTTTTGAGAGCATCCCACCCAACGTTTGTTTCTTCTCGTTTTTTTGTGTTTTAGCAATTTCTGTTTGAAAAATTTCGTGTCTGATTTTATGGATCAAAAAGCGTAACACACATTCCATCCAGCAACAAAAGGCAGGCAGCAACTTCCCTACCACTTTACATCCCTCTCGCTCTCGCTGCTGCTTCTGATGCTGCCCATCGCAGCGGAAAGTCATTAAGCAGCGGAGCGGCAGAGCCAGCTAGCGATTCGGTTTGGGGTTTGGGGATTCGGTTTTCGAGCTTCTAATGAGTTTTGCACAGCCATTTGTCTTGAGAGAAGAGAGATACATACAAATGTTTCTGGTGGATACATTTGTACATTATGTGAAGGAGGAGATGGCTTAACAGATTACTGGGAACAAGAGATATCCAAAAGATTGCACATACAAATGATGCTTAACATCTGAAGATACTAATAACCATAGGATGAAGATGGAGTAGGAAATGCGAATCATTAGAAGAAGATTCAAGATTCTTCATCTTTCAGCCCTTTGATTTCTATCTCTAGAAGACTAATACAAACTGAAGCTAGTGATTCATATATTCCTTCATGGATGCAGAAATTGATGAAGGAATTCGAAATTGGCAGTCATCTGTCGATCGTGTACATATCTTGGAACTGTATTTACTCCGAAAAACTCTTTTACAATTATAGAAATTATAAGTAATTATGCGTCTCTGAAATACTTTTGGCAGATGGAACAGATGGTGGGTTAGTTTTTTTGTTTTGAGTTGTTTTAATAGTAATAATAATAATTTTTGGGGGATTCTCCACACCAAATCACTTAATCGTCCATACCGTACTTCTTCTTCTATTAGAATTCTCTCTTTTTATTCTTTAATCTAATTTCTCGACTCTTCCTGCCTTCTGTTTCTTTTCCTACGATTCCTCCTATACTTTTTGTAGGGTATCTATCTCCCTTTTTTGGGGTGCCCCGCTCAAAAAGCATTTGCTGGCCAAGGGCCACGCCCACAGCTTTACACGATCTCTAGAGCTTTGATTCAAAAGGCAGAGGAGGCACAACAAAGGCATGTACGGGGGCCAAACACCACATTCAAGTCTCAAGTTTTTACTTTTTGGGTTTTTTAATGGGCCCCCACGCTGGTACCCAACCGATTCTCTCTCCCAAACATGTTTATCTTACATTCTCTCTCTTTCTCCCCCTATCTTTGCGTTTGGTATGAGCGTGAGAAGAGCTCGGCTTTGTGATTGTTCCAAGCTTGAAGCTTGAAAGTGGCTTCCAGGCAGTGGGGGAGCGGTGAAGGGGAAGCCGGGGGATGCCGAGCGCCAGCCACAACATTTTTCAAGTTCAATTTCGTATTTGAATTTGGGAATTTTTGTTTGTGTGTCGCTCATTCTACGTGCAACGAAAGCAAAAGTCGCCCTCTGCTGGCAAACACCCTCCCTCCCCCACCCGTCCCCTGTGTGTGTCTCTTCCACAGTTTTCGGGCCATTAAAGCGCAGCAGAGCATGACGAGCCGCCGCCGCCCGGCCCGTTGCAGCAATTGAAATGACCAAAAAAGAGAGAGACAGAGAAGGCGAAATAAGGGGAAAGGGAGACTGAGAAAGAGTGTCAGGGGGGTGCCAAAATCAAGGGGGTGGCATGTCAACGGGAACGTAATTTATTGATCAAAAAAACAAAAACAAAACAAAAAAAGGAAAGAAATAAAATAAGAATAAAAGCCAGGGGCATAAATAAATAAATAAAAACGACAGCGCAGGCAGAAGCAGAGCGGATAAGCAGAAGCACAGAGAAAGAGCGAGGTGGGTAGAGAGGTAGACAAAGGGAAAGAGAGATAGATACAGAGTTAGATAGAGAAAGGCTAATATTTTCGGTTTTCGGTTTTTGGATTCCTTTTTGGCCTGGCCCCCCTCATTATAGGAATGTGTTTTTTTTTTGCGAAAAATAAATTAGAATTAGACACACATACGCAGCAAAAAGATACAAAGATACATACATACATACATACATACATATACAAAGATACAAGAGACATACAGAAGGAGAGGCAGATACAAAGCCAAGAAATGCGTAAATACGTTGACACAAAAACCAAAAGCAACGACGACACATTTCCAGTTTCTAGTTCCCGAAAAGAAAAAAAATTATAGGAAGTGGCAAAAGGAGGAATAGAAGGGGAGAATAGGCGGAAAGAGGAGCCTACCGAGGGGGCTGTAGGCAGGCGGGGCCGGGTCTCACATATGGCTGCAATTAAGTCATTTTTTGAAGCAACAAAGCAACACCAAATACACAAAATATACAAAAACCTACAACAAAATAATGATATATCGTATATATGTATGTACATATGTATGTACATACCAGAGACACAACGCCTAGACGCAATGCCATAGAACGAATACGAATATAAAGAAACGAGTGGGTACGACCGAACAGATACCCTTCAAACCTATTAATGCCGTACTGCCTGCATCCCACAACCAGCTCACTGTCAGTTTTTATTATCCATTACATATGTATTTATGTACATACATATGTACATATGTACCAATGATTATTTTTTTCTATTTTCGACTTTCCTTAAAGCTTCTGGAAGATCTGTAAGCCTTTTGTTTGTTTTTCTTTTCTCCATTAACCCAATATACCCTCCTCTAGCTGTCTTCCATAAGTAAAGGGTATCCGTACGAAACGAAACGAAAATTCGACAATTAAACCGAAAAAAACTAAAACTAAAACGAAGAAGAGGAAAAGAGGAAAAGCAGCAGCTGGAGCAGAGGGCAGGGGAAAAGACGCGAAAACCCGACCCCACATGAAATTTTGTTTTAATTTATTTAGTTCGTCTTTTTCTTCTATGGAATATATGTACATACATATTTATGTATGTATGTATGTACATACAGTTGTGTTCAATGAAATAGTAGTGCCGCGCCACACAATTTTCACAACTATTTTTGAGACCCTTCCAGTCTTTCGAATTGAACAAGTGATACCTTTTTGGAAAGCCTGAAAAGTACACATTAGAACCCAGAAAGAATCCTGGAACATTTGCATTCCATCTTCTTGTTTTACATGACTTAAGAAAAATACCTATACAAAATGCTGTTCAATAAAATAGTAGTGTTTTTTTAGAAAATTTAAAAAAACAACGAAACTGGAATTAGTGCATATGTTTCATGTTCTATATGTTTCTTGAGGTTTAATATGTAGTTTTTAATCAAATTTGTTTTCACTATGGCCTTACGCCCACCTGTCATGTGTAAATAAGGTACTGCCCAAGCTTAAATAAGATCTGAGACTATAATTCTTAAACACCTTGGCAAAACTGTGCTCTGGTTGACGGATTTGTAATAGTAATAACACATTTCACATTTTACAATAAGATTTCGTTGGGATTTTGGTCTAGAGACTGAGCAAGACATGGAAAAGTGTCGACCTCTTCGGATAAAATTCCATTCCTAGCGAGCTTTCTTGCGTGTTTCAGATCATTATCTTGATGACAGATCCTTTTGATAGGCATTTTTCAATAGTAATATTACTGTATTGTATTAAAAAGTATGTTGGCACACACCACTTTATGAAATACGTCAGTATAAGGCTAGGAAGTAAGAGTTTATATGGGCTGAAGCCCATAAGGGTCAACCCAACATGCCCAATGTTGTTTTTTTCAAGAATTTGGGCAGTTATCAGATATCTGTGAACACGAAACATATTCTTTTGAGTCTTTCTTACCATATAAAACAACTTTACACTCATCTGTCAAAAGTATTTTTCGGACTGTGACACGGCCCAGTCCACATGCCTCATGTCCTCATTTTTCAAAACATGAGTCGTGTACCCATGTGCTTTTATTTTCAAACGCGTAGCTTCCGGGGACCTCTTGCAACTAAATAATGTGTAATCAGTCGTGTATTAACTATCAAAACACTTTCAGAGCGATATAAAATTGTTTTCATAACTTTTGAGGATATTGAAGACCTTTATCTTGCCTTCAACCATCTTCGACCTTCTACTAAAAGACTATTTTTTCGCATAAAAAATCATTTTTCAGGGTGCTTCTTTTAGTTTAAACTATTTAATATAACAGTAAAAGCACATTCAAATTAGTTTTGAATTTCATTATACCTCCTGATTTTAGTTTTTAGTCGAATTCTAAAGTCTCCCATATTGGACCGTTCATTGATTACTTCTACGCTGCAAAAACAAAGGTACCGCTATATTCAAACATTTCTTTCATCAAAATATTCAATATATAAACTAAGCTTACTGATGGTAACTTTTTTGAATTGATTTAATTTGTTTTTTAATTTTTTTTTAATACTTGCACCCAGCACTACTATTTTATTGAACAGCATTTTGTATAGGTATTTTTCTTAAGTCATGTAAAACAAGAAGATGGAATGCAAATGTTCCAGGATTCTTTCTGGGTTCTAATGTGTACTTTTCAGGCTTTCCAAAAAGGTATCACTTGTTCAATTCGAAAGACTGGAAGGGTCTCAAAAATAGTTGTGAAAATTGTGTGGCGCGGCACTACTATTTCATTGAACACAACTGTATGTATGCACACATGTTTGTATGTATTGTATATACTATTTGTTTCTACACTTTTTAGTATTACACACACTTTTTGGATATTGCCGTTTGTTCTGATACTCTTTCCTTCCATAGTGGGTCGCTTTAAAAGTTTTTACAGCGCAAGTGATCTCTGTGATCCATCAGCTGGTATATGTAGATATTGAGTTTTATTTTGTTTACTTGGAGATGGGGCTTCAGGCAGAAGGAACTGTTCTAGAAAAGCAATAATGTATTTTCTGTACGTATATTTTTTGGGAAGAGTACACAATTCTTCGGCATACTCCCGGAGCAACACCAACAACAATAATACAAATCAGAATCAGAATACAACAAGAAACAGAAAAAACAGCAACAAAAACAAACCCCGAAAACTAAACCAAAAAAAACCAACAACAATATTTAATGTGCTTCAAGGTTAGAAGACGACGACGACGGAGAAGCGACCGCGACGTCAACGTCGGCAGCGCCACAAAAGCATAAAAAACAAAAAAAAACACAAACGAAATGGAAAAAAAAGTTGTATAAAAAAGCAACAGCAAAAACAAAAAAAAGAAACAGAAACAGAACGCACAACAAAATAAAATTCGTGATGAATTTTAAACAATAAAAAAAAATTAAACAAACAACAAACAAAATGTTCCACCACCAGAGACAGGGAGGGAAAGAGATGCAGAAAAAGACAGACAAAGATGGAGATAGTGAATGTTATAGAGTAGAAGAGCGGGCGAAGTGGGGCAGGGTGGGCAAAGAGAGGTTAAGGCAAAAGGTTATACGCAAAACATTTGGGGAAAAGAAAAAGAGCTTGTTAAAGAGAGGGGAAGAGGGAGAAAAACATATTGGGCGGTGGAACGATGGAACTGAGGAACAGGGAAATACATTGTATTGTTCGTGCTCTGTCCATGTACATATGTATGTATGTTCCACGGGGGGAATGTATTGGAATCGACTGGGTGTTTTAGGGGCCAAGGCTGTTACTGCGTCTGAATGATCCTCTTTGAATGAATGGAAAGGGCGTATCCCATATCCCAGAAGGAACATAATCTGTTACTGCGTCGAAGGAGCTCCTCTTTGGATAGTTCAAATGGTAACCAAAAAAATTAATTCGTTAAATGTTCATACAATCAGAATATTCTTCTAAAACTATCTAAGTAAATTTCATTGGAAGTAGAGATAAATCTTTGGATCCAGAACTATTGAATGTGAAATTTATGAGGAACATCCCTACTTCATTCCTTTCAAGATAGGGTATTCCCCAGTTCTCAGTTAGTTCTTCTTGTAACAAAAAAAGGAAGAGAGTTATTATTTGTGAAGAGCTTTTTACGGCTACTCGGTATCGCATTTTCGACTGTCTGTCTGTCGACGACTGAGTTGACAAATGGCAAACCGGTTACTGGCTTTTGGCTTTTGGCTTTTGGCCAGAGCTTCGCTCCGCCGTTGCCGCCACTGCCGTTCCTCCTATTCCTATTCCCGTGGCCGGACTAAGCCCGGTCCGCTCGCTCCGCTCCGCCCCGCCTTAAAGTGGTTCTCTCGAAACGAAGTAAACATACATATGTACATAAAAATATACTATGTGTATGTGTGTATATACTTGTATGTACAATAAAATACTCTTAAAAAATATAAATAAAATACTCGTTAGCCAAAACCAAAATGCATACAAATTTCCAACGAAAAAAAAAAAAACAAACAGCAAAACGCCTCGGAGAAAGCGCGTGGGTGAAATGGGGAATCGAATATCGGATTGGGAAACGGGAATGGCAAAAGGGGAATGGGAATAGGGGAATGGCAAATGGGTGCCACATAAATTGGTTAATGAATTTGCCCAAACAAGAACACAAAAAAAAAACAATGAATTGGAACGAATTAAGGCTTGATTGCACGATTGGTAAGGGTCGCCGCGAAGAGATGCGGGTCGACCCCAGACCCTTTTCTTGCCTGAACATATTTTATAGAACGGGGCGGGGAGTCGAGACGTCGAGTGATTAAAGATTCATCCACCAACAACCCAACTACTAACAATCCCTTATTGACTTAAAAGACAATAATTACAGCTGTTACGAGGTAGTAAGTGGTCTTCCACTCAAATATTTGTATCAATATTTTCTTTGGTAGTTCTTTTTCTTAAAATTTTGGGCTCATACGAAGGTAGAAAATCAATCAATATTCAATCAGTATTCCATGAGCAGTCATTCTTTTGATTCGGATGGCTGTCTTTTTCATTCAATCATTTCGTTTGATAGAGGAATAAGTCCATTCAAAAATGTGTGACCACATTCTGCCAATCATTTCAATGACTTTCCCTCTAAGACTCGATTCCTATTCTTTCTGGAATCCTTTAGAGTTCATTTTATTCAATTTCCATCAATCCCTAAACTTTAGTTTACTTCCCTTATGCCATTTCCTTTCATTCCATTGCATAAATCGGATCGTACTTGTTGATGCAATGACTGGCTGCACCTCCCAGTAGACCGCCCTGAGAGTATTGGTAAAATCTGTTGAAATATTTACACATTTGCCACATGCTGCCGTTACACACAGCAACGGAGGAAGAGAGAGAGAGAGAGAGAGATGTGTGATTTGCGATGATGTTTACTTTGACGACAATTTTCATTGCTTTTTGGTTTTTGAAAAAGTCATGTGTATTTGCTTTCGAAATTCGTATTCACAAAATGTCTGCATAAACTTTTGACAGTTTTGTGTCGTAGGAAAAGAAGCGTTAGATGACTTTTTGACAGTCTCATGAATCTTTGCAATGAATACAGAATGAATACAGGCTGAATGGATGAATGAATGAATAAAAGAACTCTTCTGCTCAGGAGAGATTCGAGACAAAAAGCCTTCGATGCGCACTAAATGTGTAATTTTTGTGACTTTTTCATTTGAAAGATGGAATCCACACAGCCACACATGTGGTAGCTTCCCTTTGCCGTTCATCGCAGTAACAGTAACTACTGCGTCTTGGACTCTTCCTCCCTTGAAGGGGGGTCGGGTACTGCTGCCTGCCTGCCAACAATGGGAATCATTCATTCCCTCGCACATCCAAAAAGATTCGTAGATTCGTTCGACGGCGGCACAGAGCCCATACATTGTACATGCCACACACTGCGCTGTGCCCCCCAACCCCCTTTATGGGTGTGTGTGTGTGTGCGCCAGAGAATGAGAGAGAAAGAGAGAGGGGTGTGGCATTTTCCGCAATTCGTGGCATAAATTCTCTTTGCGATAAAATGCGCAACGCGCGGGCCACAACGATTTGGGATAAGTAAGTCCTTTGGCCTCTGTCAGCAGAAAGAATGGGGGTTGGGAGTTGGCTTCTTTCTCTTTGGGGGTTCAGGGTTGGGGGTTGGCAGGGCTGCCGGGTTAAGGGTTTTGGGGGGTGGCAGGGTTAAGGGTTTCGGGGGTGGAACATACAAATATTTATTAAATGAATGCATTTTCGAGTATGAGAGTGGAAGTGAAATTATCCATAAATCCAATTGGCAATGGTTCTAGATACTTGCCATTTCCATTTCCATTAAATACGATTCCCCCTTTTGTATTAATGCATCTGTGTATCTGTATCTGTTTGTAGCAAAGGGGGTCTGTCTGCAGACAGACAGAGCAGCGTAGAAAGAAGCGTGCGAAATGAGGCAAAACACCTGTTAACCTTTTTTGGCCGAAGAAACGAGCGTGTGGCTACCTCCGTCTGTACGTGTATCTGTATCTATGCATGCATTTATGCCCCCACTTTGTATCTGTAGCTTCAGACCCTCTCAAAGAAAGGAGAGAAGTCTTTGTAGGACTCATTAATGAATTCTTTCGAATCCGCATTTCATTCTTGAATAAATGAATTATTCCCAATGAAGTCCCAATGAATGCTCTCTTCAATGGTGAAAATGCACTCGTGAACTTAGAGAACCTTTAGACACTGCGCCCTCCCCAGACCGGTCGTTGATTTAAGGGGTCTTTCCCCAACTGCCAACCACAATCACGAGATGGTAAATGCAACGCTGGCGGCTGAATGAATGTGTGAATGTGTGCGTTGGGTTGGGTTCGGGGAGGCAACCGTATGGCCCCCCTTGTTTATTCGCGAGCAATTTGCGATAATGTTTTGCGGTGGATCGGCGGCGGCAAACATGTGAGAAAAGTCACGTAGTTCCTAGAGGACACATAACTTTAGGGATATTCCCATTGCTGATTGCTCACCTGTTCTGCAGGATTCCCTTGATGGTGTGATGTATGATGGCTGCTGCTGCTGTTAATGTTGCCACCGCCAACACTGCTGGCCGTTTACCAACACTGTGTATACTCCAGCGTATGCGGGGGAAAACACCTGTTTGCGGTCGGTTCTCTTTTGGGGGCACGCGGCACACCGTTGTGTGGTAACTTTTTGGAAGGGGGGTGGCTCGGGAAAAGATAAGGGAGTAGGGGTTTGGTTCTCACTTGTGGCACTGATACTCTTATGACACTAAAGCGTGACGCTGTTGTAAGGCATTTTGTGGTAGTTGTTGTTGTTATTTGTTGTTGTTATAACACTTTGTGGATTCAACACTTTAAAAAAATAATTGTACGATCGATCATCTGTTGTGTGCTTGTGTGTAAATATATATCTCTCTTTTAGTAAGGTGTATTCCCGATTTTGATCTTCAGTTTTTTCTTGTTTTTTTTTGTTTTGTAAGAAGGGGTTTGGGGGTAACGCGCGCGGGAGAGGGCTGCCACGGCGTTTTCTGGGGGGAGTTGCCACTCTCTCTCTCTTTTTCAAGTTTTGGAATCTGCTTTCGGGCAGCGCTTTTCGGGCGGCAGTTTCAGAGTTGCTTTCCCGACGAAACCTGACGTTGAAATAAAAGTTCGAGCAACGTTCGAATTCGCTTAAAGCCAATAAGTCAGTTGGCGGCAGCGGCGCCAGCTGCGACTGAGACAGCGGCTGCGGCAGCGCTGTTCTAACGCCGCGCGAGAACAACGAAAAAACGAACGAACGAAAACGAAACGGGCAAAAGGCGCGGCCGAGAGTGTCGCTCTCCCGCTCTTTGCTCTCTGCCCCGTTCTAAGTCGCAAAGTCGGAGCGCCGCTATAAAATCTAATAAGAACGTCGTCGGTCGCCGTTTGGCTTTCGTGGTGGGTTGTGTCTGCTGGAGGGGGACGGGGTAGACCGGACTGTTGACCAGTTGACGGGGCGGGGCGGACGACGGGCGCACTGCTGCTTCGTTCGAGTCTGAAACACGCAAAGTACTGAAAAAGCGTCGGTCGCACTGTCTGGCGGACGCGCCGCCTGGCTTTGGCGGAACGCATGGGATCGGGCCCCGGGCAAACACATAAACAAACGAGCCGCAAACATCAAGCAGTGGCGTCACTCAGGGGGTCTAATAAGAGCACAACCCCGTTGGGCTAAGCCGCTGGGCTCATGAATGGAATGGAAATGGAATTGGAACGGCAGCCGAAGATATCCGAAAATGTGCACGACCAGAGTACAGTGGAAGCCTCTTTAAAACGAATCATTTGCATGGTTTGGCTGTGGGCGGGAGGGTGATCTGACAGGCGATCGATTAACCTGGGGGGAGGTATCAGGGTACGAAAATAGCGCCCGCTCTTATCAGTTATTTTGGTATATTTGGGGAGACCGACCTTGTGACTGACCCGCCAGTGCCCACTGTGGTTGCCTCTTGCCAGCGCTCTCTCTCTCTCTGTTTCTGACGAAACGTTTTGGTTGTGGAACGACGAGCGACCCGCTGCTGCACACGCATTTCAAATGCAGCGACGTCGGCAGCGGTGCCGTGACCTTGAAAATGTTTTTTATGCGGTGAGAGCGAGAGAGCTTAAGCGGCTTGCGCAGCCGGCTGTGGCTGGCAGTGGTGCAACAAATGTGTGCCACAAATGAGTCGGGGGCGGTAGTCCATGGACACATTATGTCGCTGGGCGGCAGGAAAACCGCAATGAGCGCCTGATAAGAGCGGGCAGCAACAATTCTGATTACATTGGGTGTTATCAGCGACTGCCGTGGTGGGTGGCAGAGGTAGACGCAGAGGCAGACGCACCGCTGATTCTACCTTCCTTCGCACAAAGCGCAACCAAGGAGTGTCGCTGCCGACCCCGCCTCACCGCTTTTCCATTAACACTTTAAAGTTTAAACTCAAACTTTAGAGAGGGGAATGGCGAGGGTGTTCGAGGGAGACCGGCAAACGATGGAGAGCGCAACGAAACGCCGGCAACAAGCGCACGCAAAACAATAACAAATGCCATGCAAAGAGCGTGAGAGCACCAGAAAGAGACAGAGCGGGAGAGCGAAACAATTCCATTTCCATGCGTTTCTTTCGTTTCGCAAAAGTTTGTTTGTCCCACTCACGCTTCCACGCGACCGACCACCAAACGTACGAACGAGACACGAAGCGACGAAAAGCGAAAGCTAACAGTTAGCTTCGGCTCGATTTGCCGATTCGCGGCTCGGGTCGCTTCATCAAGTGAATGGTATAGATGCGGCTATTTTTAGACACTTGCTCGCATCACGCGCTGTCCCCATACGCTGGCGATCACGTCATCCCTCAGCCGATTGGCTGCTTGGCCCCAATAGAAGCGGTGTCGTAGTCGTCGTCGGCTCTGTGGCTAGCAGCAGGCAGCCAGCAACAACAACAATAGGGAGCAGTAGAACCCACGGAGGAAGCAGGCGGCAGAAAGTTCTATGTCGCCGTCGGCGTCGCTGTTGGCATCTATCTAATGGCGAATTTATAAAGGAATGAAAAGAGCATTAAGAGTGGCAGGCAGCGGCCAACGGGCCAGGCATATGGAAATTGTTGCAGCAGCTGTGATGCCTAAAGCGTGCCCAAAAAAAAAACAAAAAGAGTGCCGCAGAAGAAAGTGCAGCCGTCGCCGGCTGCTGTTCTCCTATTAAAGAATCTCCGCCTGCAGTGGGAGAAGCCATCACCCATATAGTCTCGCCTTCTCTCTCTGTCTCCCTCTCTATGTCTCTTCTGATTTTCCTCTCCCAACAGTCACACCCACCACAAAACCCTCTTCATGTACATATGTATGTACATGCATATGTATGTATGTTTGTATTCTTCAGGCAGTAAAATTCAGAGCTAAAAATTTTACTGTAATGAAATGCAAAAAAAGTGTTATGTAAAAGGAACGACGAAAAAGGAGATTAGTCGACCCAACAGATACCCTGTTCGAGTTCAAGCTTCATCTGAATTGACACACAGAAGAGTAGACTACTGCAATTAGAGATCCGCCAGGTGTCGAGAGAGTAGAGCAATCGACAGATATACCCTGCACTGGCCAGGGTATCCACAAGCTATTTCAATAGCATTTGATACATACATATGTATTTACGTACATACATACATACATGAATATGTACATGCATATGTACTATATGCAAATAAAAATTAATCATTGCAAAAACTAACGAAAGCCGTAAAAAAAATCAACTGAACAACAGTTTAAGAGCCGTCTGGGTCGCGGGGTCGCCTTATTGATACCCAGCAGCAGTAGCTGCACTACCACCCACCCCAAATTAGTACAAGGCCGCACTTTGAATACTCTGAAATTATCCATGTGGAAATGGGTAAAAGAATTCGAAGAGAGAACTAGAGAAAGAATGAACTCGGAATTATGTAGCTCCAAAAGGGAAGTGGGACACTAAACTGAATTCGACAAAGATTTTAAGATTCGGCAGTTATGGGTGAAATAATAATAACTCAGAAATATCCATGGTTCAGGGACACACTTCGACGTGAAGAGAAAGTGAAGCCACCCCACACTGCGCAGACCTCACTGGGAAAGAGCAGATACACTGACAGCCCCTGAGAGGAGAAGAGGCTCTCCTGGGGCTTTTTTGTGGGTCGAACCGCTGCCTTTGATGCCTCCTACCCCCTTCGCCTCCTCCTCCACCATCTCCTCCTCAGAAGCAGCAGCTATAATAATTTAATGGCTTTTCTTTGTTACTCACCAGCAAACCCCACTACCCCCTGTTAGCCCCACGGGCCATGTGGCACTGCAAAAACTGCAATAAACAGCGAATGACTTTGTGGGCAATTATTAGCAACAAATTGAAATAGTGTCGCATAAAGCAAAAATAAAACTCAAAAATTTGCATACTGATCGATCGGACGATCCATGGGGATCCATCTACTATATGCATTTGTAGGCGGCGCAGTGTGCAGGGGGTGATGAGTCGAAATCTAATATATGCACGGATCACTGATCACCGGGAGCCCAATGCAGCCGGAAATACTAAACGGATGAGCTAATCGATTGGGTAAGATCAGGGCCAGGAACAGGCACTCGACGCTCGAGTCTCCGTCCAAGTCATCGATCAGCCCTCGCTTTGTCTCTCTTGATTTATCTATCATGTAAGTGTCCAATGCCAAGCCCCCTCCTAGACACCAGAACACACACGACGACGACGACGACTACGACAATAACAAGTACCCACTGTGTGTGGTGAGGTAGAGTCTTGGGTGTGGAGCTGCCGAAATATTTGACAGATCACCAGCCATAAGATTGTCTTGTCCAGCGATCCATTCCGGCAGCAGCAGCGGCAGCCGTCGATTGTCTGTCATTCGTTTACATCTCTGGACACTCATTTGTTTGAGAGTTGTTTACACCCGAGCAGAGTCTATGTCTGGGGTCTGAGTTCATTCCATTGGATCGTGGCTACTTGGCTACTGGGTTTGTCTTTGTCTTGGCTCAGACCCTAGAGAGGCCAATGCCATTCCCTTTCAAAGGGTTGCTTAATTTTGAGCAGAAGCTGCCCCTAAAGTTCCTTAAGCTTAAACAACTATGTAAATAATGTGTCACTTACATATATTCGGACCATTAGGTGGCCCAAGACGATCCCAAACCGAAGCTTATAACGCTCGAGCCAACCGAGGAGCCCTGCCGCATGACGCAGAACACATGCCTATAATCAGCATAGAGTATTTGTGGCAGCAGATCTTTCTTTCTTTTGATGTCCCCCAACTACTTTGTTTGTGTCGCTTGTTTGTGGATTTCGATATTCGATTTTGGATATTGTTTTTCCGCATGCCAGTCCAGTACCCCGAACAACGACTATCTATCGGAACCAAACCGATCCGATCCGATCCGAGCCGAACCAACACTCGCTTGTCGTCTGATAGAAATTGAAAAGCAATGTTCCGCAGATTAACACGTCCGTGTGGAGCGGAGAGGAGTGGAGCCATTGTTGCTTGCGGGTTAAACGACACGGTCGATGGCCAAATGTTTAACCTGTCCCCAAGTTCAAGCCACTAAGCAGCGGGTTATTGATGATTATTTTGGTGGGTATTTGGATATTCGATTTGGTGGCAACTTGGCAACAACATAACATCTTAATGCCCAACGAGTTTCAATGACGGGCAGGCATAAATCACTCGATGAGAGGCGATCTCTCAACAGAGAACTGAATTCGATTGGTAGCTTGGATGGTTATAATTTGAAAAAGTTTTCCTACAATGTGCCACATTGTCTGGGGGTATGTTACGTGCATCCGCGCTGCATGCCGCATGCCGCACTGCAATTTTATTGCGCACGCAAGACCCATAAAAGAACAAAACAAAAAATGAAAACTTGGCCATATTCCGTGGGAGATTCGTTTCAGAGGAAAGGCCCGTATGACGAATCCCACTATTTACAATGTAAATGTAAAGAAAAGTGCATGGAAGATAGCGTCCTCAATGTACATAGATATCGCAGCTATGCCAGGAATGTATCAGATGTCAAAAGCACATCTCCATCTCTGTATCTCGCTTAGATAATCTCTGAGAGATCTTTCCATGATAATCTTTGGCTTGTATATCTGACTTCAGCTGTTGCTCTTGAAGTGAATGCCAGCTGCACCTCTTTCTATTCGAATTTCGTTGCTTAAATGTTTCAAGTCCCACGCAAAGATCTTCCTGTTGAGAGTCATAGAGCCCTCAGGCAGATGACGAATCGAATCGACTGCAATGTACGCAAAAAAGAGTGATATGTGCCTCCAGCGGGTTTCGGATGTTCAAATAGTAGTGGCTTGATTCATGGGAAATTGCCTGAATGGGGGCTGACTCTTTGCGCTGATATCGCTGCTGCATTTACCTAGAAAAAAAAAAACCACAAAGCCAAGGACCGTATAGCCAATAGGCGGTGGAGATGCTTGACCTGTGCCTCCCACTCTCCAGGCCGCTGGTTGGCAGGGAACTTTTCTCGTGCAATGTGCAAGGAAAACATTATTGTCTGTGGGCAGCAGCAGCGGCACGCGAGGAGCTCGTCGTGTAGGGGGTCGGGTTGGGCTTTCCTGGGAAAAGCGGATCAATAACATAGCACCCAAGCACGAGAGCCACACAGCCACAAGCCAAGGGCGCTGCTCGCTCCAACAACTTCCATTCGAAATTAAGCGACTGCCAAGCGATGGGCCAGCAGCAGACAGAATAGAGAAGAGGCAGCCACCAACGACAGTTGGGAACTGGTGACCCATTTTCCGATTTGACAGGACACACAGGCCACACACAGGACAGGAGACAGTGAGACATGGTCAAAAGGAGGAGCCACACCCGAGGGGCACACATACCTTGAAAGCGAAACTCTGCTCCCATTTGGAGGATCTACCATATCCGTATCGATTGCTGCCTCCATTTCCCGCCTCTCTCCCTAGTACCAAAAGCTACCCAAAAAATAAAACAGAAAAAAAAAACACCAGACCCAGACCCATGGAACCGGAGTCCTGCACGCAACACGAAAACTTTCTTTCACATTTTTTCGACGCCCGCTTTTACGATACGAAATTACGATTGTATAATAAAGCAGGCCCCGGGGGGAGGTGCAGCTGGAGCAGGGAGACGACGCCACGCCGATGGAGACATTGCCAGGCGGCGGTGGGCGCCCCCCGGGCCAAGTGGGCCGCCATTTTGTGTGCAGACTTGTGGCGCCAGTTTTATGTACTCGAACGACTCTACTCCGAGCAACACGCGTTCGCCCAGCGGACGGGACCAAGGACCAACCCTACACACCCATACAGATAGAGGGTGAGAGGGGGAGACAGAGACTGGCAGGCAGGAGGAGGACTGCGGATGTGCGACTACAACCGACGCCAGCAGTGGACTGCGACTAGGACTAGGACATAAACTCATTTATTGTGTGGGGTGGCCGACCTCTCACTCTCTCTCTCTCTCTCTCTAGGCTACTTTGGGTTTCTGGGTCCGTGTCCGTCCAGTGGTCGCCGCCAGGCGGGCGTGCGCTACGCAATTAATTCAAACACTCGAAGGACGCAGGACACAGGATACAGAGCACAACAGAGTCCTGCCCAATCATTTGCTCAAAAGGTGAAAAGTCTGAAAAGCCCGGGGACGGGCGCATATTTGCGTTTGTGATTTGAGGCCCTGCCATGTGGTTGATGGCGACAAACAAACGATTGCCATACCAGTCAACCAGTCAGTCAGCCAGCCAGCCAGCCAGCGACCTAGCCCTAGCCAACAATTTCCCCACGAAGTTCTTTTAATGAAGGACTAATGTCCTAGGACTAGGAAGTCCTCGTGGAAATACACATCCTTTTGGGCGAGCGAGAGGGTTGACATTTTGGACTTTCATTGAAGTGAATCGAAAAATCCTACCAATTGGTAGACCCATCTTATGTGCCTTCGATATCTCTCATCTCTGAGATATATTTGTCGGGAAACAGAATTATAGATCGGATTACTGGAATACTTTTTGCCCGCTGCCAAAGATATTCGCCGAATAATAGTGGAGCAGGGCACAGCCGGGAGCTGTTTTTAAGAGGCGACAACCCACCGCTACTTTGAGGCCGCTCTCCCACTCTTGATAAGGTCTGGGACGGGGGGTTAGAGGCGACACAGGGCCCTGTTGATAGCAGCAGTGGAATGTTCTCAATGGAAGCGTGAATCATATCCTCAAGCAACCTATGTACTCGTGAGTAAGTGAGTGAGAGCGACTGTAGTGTGAATGAATGCTTAGATTACAGGGGATACGTTTATTCTTCTTTTTTATATATTATTTTATTTCATTACAGAACCTCCGTGAATCCATCTCTATAACAAGTTGATTGTCATTAAAATAAACGATTTTTATGCAGTGGCTCTTCCGCACGAACCAAAAATAGGGTCCGAGTTCTACCACTAAGCAAACAACACATAGAGACTGCAAATCAAGTAAAAACTGGCTGCCTAATCAGTATAGTGGATCGGCTCCCATTGGCTTCGGCTCTTGGTGAGAGAGCCTTCGGCTGAGAGAATTTGGCGTTGGCTCTCTTGAACATTGAACCCAAAGCGACTCTCACAAAAACAAAGTTTTGTTTCGTCTTCAAGTCTGCTTCGCAATTTCATGTGTGCGGTGACACATTCATATGTACATATGTACATGATGGCAATGCGTGTATCCATTCTCGACTTCAATTTTTAGCGTTTGAGACGTCTGGCATTTTTCTGTTTTTCTGAGATCACATACCCTTTTTTTCAAACTTGCGACTCTATGAAGCAGCTTGCCCCAAATAAAAATAAATTGATTTTGTGTATCCCCTCTATGCTCATATATTTCTTAAATACATTTAGGACGAAAGGGATAAACGGTTATAAACATCTAAATATGTATACATATAACAACAAATTGACTTGGCGTTGCAAATATTTTCCATTAGAGTATTCCGCGTACACTGTGTGAATAAACATAGAGAGACACACACGAGACTGCGAAAGCGAGACATAGAGTTATAAGTGGAGACATGGCAGCTGTGTCTATCTATGTATGTTTATTCACACAGTGTACACGGAATACTCTAATGGAAAATATTTGCAACGACAAGTCAATTGTTGTTATATGTATACATATTTAGATGTTTATAACCGTTTATCCCTTTCGTCCTAAATGTATTTAAGAAATATATGAGCATAGAGGGATACACAAAATCAATTTATTTTTATTTGGGGCAAGCTGCTTCATAGAGTCGCAAGTTTGAAAAAAAGGGTATGTGATCTCAGAAAAACAGAAAAATGCCAGACGTCTCAAACGCTAAAAATTGAAGTCGAGAATGGATACACGCATTGCCATCATGTACATATGTACATATGAATGTGTCACCGCACACATGAAATTGCGAAGCAGACTTGAAGACGAAACAAAACTTTGTTTTTGTGAGAGTCGCTTTGGGTTCAATGTTCAAGAGAGCCAACGCCAAATTCTCTCAGCCGAAGGCTCTCTCACCAAGAGCCGAAGCCAATGGGAGCCGATCCACTATACTGATAAGGCAGCCAGTTTTTACTTGATTTGCAGTCTCTATGTGTTGTTTGCTTAGTGGTTCTACTCAGTTTCTTTCTTTCCGAATGGGGTCTCATTCTCTCTTTTATGAACTAATTTAACGCTTATATTTCAATGCTACTAGCTATGATATTTGAAAGGCGTATACAAAACATATCATATCAACTATCAATTAAATTCCCATTTAAAATTGGGATTACAGCGGTTCTTCCGCATATAACAGAGGTTCAGAGTTCTACTCATTTTCTTTAAAGTTAGTTGGGATTGTCTCCCTTTAGGAACTAATTGTGTTTAGGTATTTTCCGTGTGAGGAGGGTATAAGGTTCTTCCTTTGATTAAATGTTTGTAGAGATCTGCTTTCGGCAATCTTACTGAGAAGTGAGCTGACAATTGTTGTCCCTTAGATGATATGTAGTCCCGTTTTTAATTCTATCAGTTATGTGTTCTTTGTACTCTCAAATGACTTGCATTGGAAAAGAGTTCTTCAGTTCTTGCAACATTGGTTGTGTGTTAGGTTTAGGCTGCTAAGAAAAGGGGAATGATAGGCGTCTGGTTCCATTGGAAGATAGCTGGAAAACTTCCTCAAAATGTGTATAGTTTGTGTGTGTAGGAGGAGCGAGTGTGCTCTGCCCTGCTGCTAAAGCAGCTTGAGGAATGTGTTCTTTGTACTAAATTCTAGATTCCCGATCCATGGGCTTATGCATCTGCATTCGGGGCTTCAGAGGCTGCAAAAAATATCTCACAAATCAGAAATAAGTTCTGTTCATTGTCTCACCAGTTACGTACCAGTATCTTCATTGGTGTTGGCGTTGCTGTCGCTATTCATGATTTCCCTTATGGTAGTCCACACATCCAGACACAGCTGAAGTAAGTGGAGGCGGTGTCTTGTGGCCTGCACGTGTCTGGACTCAAGGATCATCTCCTCTGTGCAGATGGACGTGGCATAAGAGGCAAGCTGAATGGCCGCATCGAGGTTCCGCAAATTGCGTACCGCAAATATGCAATAGGAGATGATGTTCTCCAGGTTGGAGGGGTGGGTCGGCGGTAGATGGAAGCCGTAGACCACCCCAAAGGCATAGGCAGTGGAGGCCGCCGTATTGACCACATCATCATCGGGGTTCACCAATTGGCACATGATCCCCAGGCACTCGCCCATCAAGCGGAAAAGGAACACTTTTGGCTCGTGGTCATCAGTGGTGAAAGAGTTTAGGGCCTCAATTGTGATGCCCAACATTTCGCTGACGTACATCGTTAAATGCCATAACAGGATATTGATCCCCTCCTTGGCGGCCTCCACAACTTGTTTTTGCTCCTCAGTCGGTTCGCTTATCTGCTGTAGGGCTTGGCGTTTAGTCTCCAACTGCTTCTCCAATTCTTTTTTCTCGATAATGAATCTATTGATGATACCCAAAAAGATGTCGCACATCAGATGGCGCTCGTGGCTGCGCAGTTGCTCTCCCATGTAGACCAGTGCGGCCGTGCAACAAACGGACTCGTAGTACTGACCATTTAGGAAGGAAGCCATGGCACACTCCGCCATTGTGTGGCGCTGGTTCGGTTCCATGATGGTGGCGATCTGGATCTGGATCTGGAGAACAGCATGGGTGAAGGGCAGGATGTTTTGTTATTACATGGTGTGTCTCCAGATAGCGATGGTCTCTATGGTACTACATGAAATCATTTGGTCAAAATAGCAATCGCTGCGCATTCAAGACGTTAACGAGTGGCAATAAATCATAAGCGCCCCCTCGATACGGACACGGAAAGGTAAGGCCATCGATCGTTGGGTCTTTGGGATCCCTGTAATTGCTAATTATAAACGGAAGAATGGTGCTAGCCCCTTCTCGGATTGGTTGGATTGTTGGCCCACTTATCGCTCGCCAATCGGCTGGCAGATATTTTCCATGATTGCTGCCACTGGCCCCACTCTCAAAAAGAGAGAGGAGGGGACAGCACAATAGAGGGCTCTGTGCGGCCTTGCCGATAAGATATCCGGCAAGGGGCATTAAGTCATGCTCTATATGCAGGGACTACACGGCTGCTCTGGACTACTGGACTGTGCTATCTATCCGGCTATCTAATGAATGATTTGTGTCTCTGATACTCACCTTTAAAAGTCCTTTATGGTGAGAGAGATATGTATATTGTTTGTGGGTATGATTGATATGCTGAAAAAGTTCCGTTCCGTTGTTTCCTTTCCTATAAAAGAAAGAGAGAAAAAAGTAATGGTATGGTAATCGGCTGAAGAAATAAACAATAATAATAATAATAGCATACATATGCAAATCACATACATATCTGTGTATGCATGTATACTGTGTATGTATTTTGTGATTTGCGATTAAGTCGTTTTGCTTTTTTCATTAACACCGCCACAGCGGCACTTCTCCATCCCCCTGGCATGGATGGGGCCCCCCTGCAGCGTTGGCAAGTTGACAAGCCAAGCCCCAAACCCCTCAAAGATGACAGAGAGATGTGCGTGAGGGAGTCGTGAGAGCGTGAGCGTAGGAGTGTCGACAGCTCGAGAGGCACTAAGGAGTGCGTAAGGGAGATCGAGCGAAAGTATCTGCTCATTTAGAGTTCACTTTGAGGATTCCCCATTTTTCCTTAGGGATACCACATTTCTCTCTCCCATTTGCTGCTAAATTGTTTGGTCGTGCGTGGCTCGTGCGTATCTTCGTGTGTCTGGCATTTGTCGCACCTCTGGCTACGCCCTCGGGCCTGGCCTGGCCTGGCCTGGCTGACGTTAGCCAAAAAGCCGCTCCAGCTCAGCGCAGACACTGGGGCGGTATGGCTGGCAGGCAGCTCTGCTTTTGATTAAGCTCATTTGCATTTGAATGGGACAGTGTTGAACGCTAACGCGGACTCCAACGCGATGGTCTCCACACAGTTGGGCGAAATGCGATGGTTTTATGTTACCCAGTGCCGCCGCCAGGCAGCGAAGGGGAGCGAAGGTGCCACAGAGGTGATGGCTTTGAATCTCTAATAAGCCAAGTTATTTGCGCATGACTCAACAATAGCCCGGCGTCGGTCGTCAATAATATTCATGATCAGCGCGAGAGTCGGGTTAGTTGGGCAAATATTTATAGAGCCGTTCCCTGCACCCCTTGCGACATCTATTCAATTTGCATTTACAATAGTATGCCCTCCACCCCCCCACTGGCCTAGGTTCTCGCTAACCAAGCGGTCTACAAGTGCAGGCAAGCCGACTATTTTTAGCCCGCTGAATATCTCCTCTCTCCAGCCAATCAGTCTGGCAGCGCTGCCAGCAAATAGAACCAACAAATGCCATGAGTATTCCATTCAGCTTTGGATATGAGTGTCCCCTGCCTGCTGACTAATGTTCGAGGGAGTAACAAGTGCAATTGGTGTGGGTTTCTCTGCAGTTAATAGTTTACCTTTTCTTGTTCCAACGAAGAATTCTGAAAATCTGCCGCACAGCAGATCTGGAACCATCACCTGCGTCACATCGCGAAGCAAACTAAACACGAAGAGCAGCGGAAAGCAGGCACCCAAGAAAAAAAAAATAACGGAATGAGCAGCGCAAACCCAAAGGAAGAATAGAACGAGACAGTCAGAGAAGCAGCGCGGATTTAGCTTCCTTGTCGTCTTGTTGGAATTACCGGGGGAGGGGGAGAAGGAGGAATGAAAGAAGTAAACAGCGACAACATCAGGCAAAAATGCGAGTTTAAACCCACTATAACGGGGATTCATATGTAAAAACACACACACGCATACATAGATATTTATGTATGTACATACATATGTACATACACGCAGCAACACAAATGTTTCGGCGAATTCGACATGTGTATGATTCCTATTCCTATTCCAATTCCAGAGAGAAGAGTTTGAATATGCGCGCTTAAAATAAATGGCATTGAAATTGCGTTACTAGAATGTGTAACGATTTTAATACACACATACATACATATATGCACATATGAAAATACATATGTACATACATACACACATATGTTTAAATTAAAATTTTGCTTTGAAAGGGTATACAAAGCTAATTACAACGAAAACTGAATTGTGATATTTCTTTATGGGCCGAAAGTCTAAGAAGTCACTTCATTGCGCTGTCCCTCTCCTTCGCCCGCGACAAATGAAGAAGGAAGGAAGACCGAGATGGATGCTGAAACGCGGCCGAACAAAACGGAAGAGATAGAAAACGAAAGGCAGCGACAACAGCGAAGCCGAAAGCAAACGCACAGCCCAAAAAATGCAAGAACAACAACTACAACAACTAGCCAAAGCAAACGCAAACACAACAAAAAAACTCATCCATGGATAATCTCAAATTCTCCACCTCCTTGAAGTACCATAACTCTACTCTCTACTGAAAATGCCCAATGATTTTATTGTTGCGTTTTCTTCTGTTCTGTTTCCTTAGTTTTAATACAGTTTTTCGCTTTGCCAAAAAGCAAAACGCAATAATTTCCAATTACTCTGTCTCTGTCGCTCGCTCTCTGCTTCTATCTTCATTTGTCTGCGTGATGTGGCTCTGGAGACGGGAGAGGGGGACTCTAGCGGGCCGGGCATTCGGGTTGAATTAGTCAGGAAATTAATTAATCAAAACTAACGCAAAAAGCAACAACAACAATTCAAGAACAGCAAAGCGAGAAATAACAACAGCAAACAAAAAAATACAGAATTTATGTAAAAAAAAAACGTCGCTCTACAATTTGTTGCCTGTCATTTGCTTATTTTGTGTGGCGCTAACCCTCCCCCGCACCGACCGCTGCTGCCCAGCCATGCCCTGCTATTGCTATTGTTTAATTTGTGTCGCTGGCTTTTTTCCGAACCCTCTGGCAACGCTCCTACATGCACAAATCACACATACACATAAATAATACATACCGAACAACCTTGAGAGGCGCTTAAAATGATTTGATTATTATATTATTATTGTTTCTGTTTCTGTTTCTATTTCTGTTTTTTGTGTCCCAGTAATGAGCTATGGCGTGGAAGGGGCATAGCAGAAGCCGAAACATACATAGAAGGCGGCGCAGACGCAGACAAACAGAAGCGACGCGACCGAAAAAAAAGAACACTTGTATTTTACACGCTTTATGCCCTCTTTACTCTTTCGATCCTTGCATTGCCTTCTATTCCTTATTCGGATCTCTCTCACTCACACTCCCACACGAATGCGAGCCTTAGAACAAAAAATATGCTGCGACTTGTGGCGGTCGTCTTCGCTTCTGCGCCTGTGTCCATTTTACGTTATTTTGCGTCGATTTTGTGTAAAGTTAGTTATTAGTAGACTTACGGATTTCGTTTTTCGAATGTCCAGACCAACAATAATTCGATGCCAAAGTGCATCCACTTTCGAGTGGATTTATTTTCTTAAAAGTTTGTGATAAATGGCGCGCGAAAATGTGTACGGTTTTAGGTTTGATCCACTTTCAGCCTGGTGGCTCAAGCGCAGAGTTGAGGAAAAAAAAACGGGCAAAATTGTTGCACGAACGCTACACACACACAGACACACACACACATATTAACAATAAGTGAGTACAAGTGCGCACATATCGATACTCATAACCTTTACTCGATTCTCTTTTGACTTTTGCTCCGATTAGTACTCCATTCAGGGATGGGACGGGCGGCATCTCCCATATGGGTCTGGCATCACTAATCGAGTTCATTTAAATGCATTACATTTGTCTCATTATGCGGTATGTCGGTGCACATCTGCATTTCCAATCCATAACCAGCGCACATTGCCATCCAGTCCTGATTCACAGCCATCCCCAGCCAATCCTGACTCATCCCGCCACTGGCATTGGGAGGCATATGGCACAACCGCGCCATGCCGCGCAGCAAATTTGTTGTACAATTCGAAACAATTTCGTGCAAAAGGAGAAACATTTCGTGGCCACATCTGTGCACACCTGTGCTTGCAAAAATGCACACACAAAGGTGGTATGTATGGCGGAGCTAATTCAATTGAATATATGGAAAAATCCCTCAACCAACCATAGAATTCTGCTAAGGTTAAGGTTCTTTAAGGCAGATCTGTGGAGCAATGGCAATGGGATCTTCAAGCAGTTCCGGCCAAACCCAGCGAAGGAGCAACGCAAGCTTTGTATTGTTACCGTGAAATAATTGCCATAATGAATCGTAAGCCCACAGCGTCAGGGTCAGTAAGGGGATCCCAAACATACATTCGGTATGGCCAATGGTTTTCCTTGCTGTCTTCTAGTGTTGGCCA
The DNA here is from genome assembly GCF_008121235.1 of Drosophila subobscura. Classification (NCBI taxonomy): domain Eukaryota; kingdom Metazoa; phylum Arthropoda; class Insecta; order Diptera; family Drosophilidae; genus Drosophila; species Drosophila subobscura. The sequence continues at coordinate 7,300,549 of NC_048530.1, forward strand.
ATTTATTGTTGCATCTTGGCGCTCGCTTTGATCTTGACGCGTTTTTGACACTCGGCGAGTTTGCACTCTCTCTCTCTGTCACTCACAACGGCAGCACTGAAGCTGTGGGGTGAGTGGCAAACAGCCGGCGGCATGTGCCGCACATTTTTCATATTTCATTTTGGTTTAATTTTTCCCACAGAATATGCCGTTGCCGAAACATTCGCTTTTCATTTCACATTTCGGCGCATTACTCAGCCTGCAAGTGGAATTGGCAATCAAATGGGAAGACGACTACGACGAATTTTTCGATGTATTTTTAGTAGCCCGCAGATCGCGCGATTCTATATGCAAACCATGTTCGTAATTCACATGTAGGCCAAATATCAGTCGCGTGGGAAGCTGGCTGAGCTGCTGAACTGTGACCCCTAGAACCGCTTGCTCCAATTGTTGCTGTCCATTGACAGGCTGCAGCAGGTCCCATTTAGTGGCTGTGTCGGAGTCCCCGCCAAGCTTGTTAGCCTTGCCCTCCGGCCTTGCCGCTGGACAGACCACCGACCGACCGACACGCTACGAAAGCAGGCCAATTAGGCCCCCAGGCGGTTGGCGGGGGTCGGAGCCATCACTGTCAACTGGCAGCTGGCCAAAGACCCACGCACTCGGCAGGCGCGGCGCAGAGTGGCGCACGCACAGTGGCTGGGCTGGCTGGGCTGGCTAGGCGTCGTCTCCTATCCGATTCCCATGTGTTTCACTCTCGTTCTCTGGAGGAAGAGACAGAGGCAGAGGTAGAGGCAGAGGCAGAGGCGAATCCAATGTAGTGCGTCAACAGCGACGATGCCACGGAAGTATTCTCCGACAACCACCTCCCAGATCCCTGCCAGCCCTGACAGCCCCCTCCATACCGTTTTGATTTATGCCGCATTTTGCAAAAGTCAACAAATGAAAATGACACGGAAAATAATAATGCCAGGCGACAGAGTGAGAGAGTGCTTACCCATTATACCGATTTATTTCAGCTTTCAAGGCCGCCAAAGCAGAAATAGAGTCTCCCCCGCCATACGCCCGAAGATGGGGAAAACTAGGAAAAGTCCAGGAAGGCAGCAGAAGGCAGAACCCGGAGAAGCAGCGTCCTTTGATATTTATGTTTTATTTCAGAAGCATTAATAGAAAAAACAGAAACAGGTGGCGCACACAAGTTGTCGTTTTGACTAACATCAAAATAGCAATCACAAGGAACAGGAACTGGAACTGGAGCTGGGACCAGCAGCAGGAGCAGCAGCAGCAGCAGCAGCGCCTCTATAAAATCCACAGATCTACCATCTACCATCAGAATGGGATTGAACTGCAGCCGTTCGCTGAGCCCCAAACAGATGGCGGAGCATCAGCGGGAGACGGGACTCTCGTGTGCACAGTTGGAGCAGCTTTATAGACGGTTTCAATCATTGGATCGACAGCGTCGTGGCTATCTGACGCCCACAGATATGCTCCGCATACCGCAGCTGGCTCAGCATCCATTGAAACGCCAAATCGTGGACACCTTCTTTCCCCGTCGCTGCGGGACTGCAACGCTGTCCTTTGACCAATTTGTGTGCGCCTGCGCTACTGTGCTGGAGCCGCAGTTCATATTCACCAAGACCATGGAGTACCACGGTCCACCCGATAATGAACGCGCCGATAAGATGCGCCTACTGTGCAAGATGATCGATACACAGAACCTGGGCTACATTTTGATCGAGGACTTTCGCAAATTCATGGGCACACAGCTCGACCAGAGCGTCGGCCACCGGGCTGAGTTGCCTCTGCTCGAGATACAGGCATTCGGGCTCTATCACTCGGCACTGGGACAGATCAAATATAAGGAGTTCGAGTGCCGTCTCAGTGCTGCCGATCTAGAGGGACGTCTCTCCATCAGAAAGTGGCTCGGTAAGGACGTGCCGTCAAGGACTGGGCCTAGATTGTGCGCGGAGGCGGGTGCGCATGCGATTCACCACAAATAGGTTCCCCTTTTCATTGTGTTCGTTTTCATTTCGTTTCATTATCTGTAAAATATAAGTAAATTGTTAAAGCGACTTAGCCGAAACGGATACGTAATAACTGTATATAAATATATTTATTTATGTGCCTATAGTTTTTAGCATGCTTTTGGGCTATAATGTTTAAATTTAGACGAAAAGAATCTTTGTGGCAGGTGTAATGTTTGAAATCAGACGAAAGGAATCACTCTCGGGCGATTGCTTTACATTTCAAGCCTTAATATCAAACGAAACTCGACAGAATGTAGTGGACTACGCCAGCAGCTATATGGCAGAAACATATTTTAGAAGCCATGGAACTGAACAAAACGGAGGCAAAGGAGAAAACGATTTACAGGCAGAGTGTCATTGCGATCTAAAATTGAATACCTGCCACATAATTATTGGAATTAAAAGCCACTAGCCGCAATCGAAGCATATTAAAACCACACAACTCGAGATGGGAAAGAGTTGCCATTGTCGATGGACCAGTGCGTTGGTTTAGTTTTTAGTCAAAATGAATGTTTTGTTTTAAATTGTAAAGTGTTTATTATAGCATTATATCAAATGGGTTTGTTATATCTAGTTTGTGGATCGAGGAATGTTTGCTATTTTCCGTTGGCGCTGTTGTTGGTGGCCACGGAGAAAGCAGCTTTGACCGGTGGGCGGTGGGATGCGGCGGCCGTGTTGCTGATGTTCCCTTTTGAATGGCCATTCGTTATACTGTGAGCAAAGGTGCTGCTGTCTTATTGGAAGATGATGGCTAGGATATTGAGAATGTACTCTTCCAGTACAAAAAGCCAGTCAACTTCATGAACCCAGGACTAGTCCTCGGCCTCGCTCTCGTTTTGGTCCTCCTCATCGGCCGATTCGTAGAGTTCCATCTCGATCTCGTTTTGGTCCTCACTTTCGCTCTCGTTCTCTTTTTGGTCCTCCTCATCGGCCGATTCGTAGGGTTCGATCGAGTGCACCTCCACATTGACATCCAAGAGAAGGTCATTGTTGGGACGATCATAATCAGCATAACCAAATTCGTTTATACGTAGAACCGCTGGATGGACAGGAGCTTCAGTTGCGGTCAAAGGCGAATTCGGTGCCGGGACATTGATCGGTGCCGGGCCAGCGGTCGATGCCGAGACATTGCTCGGAGCCGGCACATTGGTCGGAGCCGGTCCATCGGTCGAAGCCGGTCCATCGGTCGAAGCCGGTCCATCGGTCGATGCCGGCACATTGATCGGTGCCGTGATATTGGTCGGGGCCGTGATATCGGTCGATGCCAAGCCGTCAAGTCCTTTGCACAGTCGCTTATTCTTTGGCGAATCCATAATGAAAAATAAGGAAAAATAAAACTGAAAAAATTCGGAACGCCTGCGTTTGCCTGTCGGATTGTAGAAAAAGACTCGATAGGTCGATGGGATTGTAGAAAAAGACTCGATATGTCCGATAGGCGAAAGACTTCTTGAAGTTCGCGCAGTGTTGCCAGACTGATCAAGGCTCCATCGGGAGTTCTTAGGAATTGTTTTGGTATTTTCAATAACAACTTTGTTTACTTATATTTGTGGCATGCAGAAATACAGATGCTGGAGTTTGAAAGGCTGCGACAATCGATCGGAAAATGGAAGCAACAATGAAAAGGAGCTACGTAAATGTTGAGGCTGAAATGTCGCAACATTGTTTCGTTTTTTGGATCCAAGTCACATTTTATCGGGACTGTCAAGTCCCAGACCCGAGTACGAGCTGGAAACAGTTTTAGGCATTTCAAGTCCAGACGTTGGGCCGAGCAGATCTCCCAGTCGAATAACTAAATAATAAAATGTGAGTTCGGAAAAAAATATTCGAATCCAAAATTGTGAACAAAATTTGAAAGTTGAAAAATAATTTGTAACTTATGTTGTGGACTTTTTAATAGAAAAATTAAGAGAAACAAAATTCCAAAATTAAGTGCGAAAATGTTTTGGAATATTTTACTTACAATTTAGCTTCAAAATTAATTAGTGAACGTTTTTTGGAATATTTGATGGATAAATTTGCTTAAGTTTCGCGAGACAACGAAAATAATTATTTGCGAAGATATTTTGGAATATTTAACGAACAATTTAGATTCAAAATAAACTTGTGAATATTTTTTGGACTATTTGATGGAAAAGCTTAAGCAAATTTCACGAAAATAAATACCAGAAATTTGCAAGCAAATTTGTAAAATATTTTGCTGATATTTTCGCTTTAAAATTCATTTGTGAACGTAGTTTCGAAAATTTTGGTACAAATTTGACAAAAAATTCTGTTTTAATATTATTGTAATTTTTATTTTTGTATTTATTTATTATTTTTTTTGTTGCAGAGCTACCTTGAATTTATAATCCAGTAACGAACCTTTAATAATGGGCAAGCTCCGTGCTTTCATGATTTTATGGTGTAAGTATGGAAGCCTATACCTGCCTCGGATGTTGCTTCTTATTGGTGGTGTTGCTTGCAGGTGCCATGCTGATGGTGCAGCAGCCAGGCATTGCCCAGGGTCCGTGGGGCATGCTCTCGGATGACGACCATGCTGATGTCAAAGATACGGGATCGTGGAAGACTTCACCTCAAGTAACTGAAGAAACTGACGGAACAACCATGGCCATGCCAACAGGCAGTCCAGATGAGGATTACAACATTTTTGGCGTTACCGAAGCAGCACCTAAAGGCAGATTGACCATCACATATGCACCCCAGATCCGTGGGCCTCGATTTGGCTCATCGAATGGACGTGACACCGATTTTAAGCGCCAAGTGGCATTGGCTCGCGCCAAGCGCCGCAAATTCGCGCTGATGCAAAAACGTTGCCAGTTCGCATCGGAACAGACGCTGCAGTCCATCAAGCAGAATCCTTTGATGAAGACCCAAGCACCAATGTCGCCTGCCCACGTGCCCACTGAAGCCCCTATGGCCTCTGCTACAGTGAAGGCCTCCATCGCGACCGCCAGCTCAAACGCTTCTGATGTGCCATTTGTATATTACAATAAGGTAGAGACGCCAGCCAGCAATGCTGAGATCAAGGTGTTCGAAATGGCGATTGAGACCTTTCAGCTGAAACCATATGACCACTCGAAACCGAGAAAGTTTCCTCAGGATATGAGTGGAGTTCCGTTCTCGGATACTCTCGAGAATGGATCACAGGGTAACCACTCGTCCGAGCACAATCAATGTCGCCAGTCATCGATGTATGACATGTTGCTACCGCTTTTGACACCGCTGATGAACATTCTGCAAACAAAAATGGTGACACAGACAACCACTGAGAAGCCCAAAGGACCAGTTGTGAACAAGCAGACAGCCTGGAAGCAGTCACCTTTTGATCTGCACAAAGGCACGACAATTGAAAACCAGTCTCCCCGTGTCACGTACAACAGCAGCGAGGACACAACGGTGGGTGTTGAATCCCTGATTCAAAACAGTGCAACAACCCCCACACCATTTGAGATGCCGAAAGACCAGTCACTGTTTGAGCTGCATAAACGCCAAATTATCAAAAAGTACAAGGCAGTCCAGCGCCATCTACGCCAACGCCACCGCCACAAGGAGTCATCTCTGAATAACGTCGACAGCGCAAGAGTCCCTTCATTTGGGAGCCCAATGTGGGAGGACCAGTCACCGTCTGAGCTGCGCAAAAGTCGAAAAACTCGAATTGCAAAGCGCAAGGCATCCCACCATCAACGCCACCGAAGCCACCAACTTCACCGTGACACGGACAAGGGTGACGACGAGAACTCGCCGAAAGACTTTGGGATGCACAAAAAACCAAAAATAGAGCACCAGTCACCGGCTGAGCTACACAAACGCCAGCAGATGGCCAAGAAGAAGGCAGGCTACAACCAACAACGCCACAGCCACAAGACCCCAACTCCGCGGACTGAAGACCAGAATACCGACGAGGACATAAGGAAATTCCTTGCGGAGCACAATCCCTTTAAGATGAACGACAGCTCAAATTTGGAGAAGATTCTCAACAGCCAAAGGATCAAAAACCCCTTTCAGTTGCACAGCATCCGCGTGGATCACCCAACGATGGCTCCATACGTGACAACGACGACACCTCTTTGGCTGAGCAACGTCTCAAACAAGGAGAAGAAGTTACCATTTGAGCTGAGCGACGACAGCTGGGTCACACCATCGTATGCCGAATTTCTGAACAACCGTGAGGCCGTGATGAAATCCTTGGAGATGCCATACAGCCCACCGTGGGAGGAGCTGCAGAAGAGCCAAGAGATAAAAAATCAGTCGCCCTCTGTGTTTCCATGGCATGCAGCATACCCAAATAACGACAAGGTCTTCGCAACACCGTTAAAGCTGCACAAAATACCAAAGGAGGAGAGCCCGTCGCCATTTGAGAGAAAGGTCAGTCCAGTGTCGGAGGGCCAGGCATCGTTGGAGCTGCACAAGAGTCCGAAAAGTGAAAGCCAGGTGCCCTTTGAGCTTCTTCACAGCCGCGAAAACCAACCCTTGTACCCTCTATACCCGAATAACGGCGAGCACACGGCGACACCCATTAAGCTGCATGATCACAGCCCAAAGATAGATTATAATAAGTCACCCTTCGAGACTTACCAGAACCCAAAGCTGGAGAACCAATCGCCGTTTGAGATGTACCTAAAACCAAAGGTGGGATCGCCCCTTGAGTTGCGCCACAGCCACTTGGATCAGCCAACGTATGCTCCATTACACCCAACTAATGACGAGGAGACGCTAAAACCTTTAGAGCTGCAGAGCAGCCCACCGAAGGAGAATAAGTCACCATTTGGGATGCAACACAGCCCATTGATGGACAACCAGTCGGCCTTTAAGATGCGCCAAAGCACCGTGGAGCGCCCATTGTATCCCACATACCCGAGGATCAATGCGGGCATTCCGAAGATCACAGAGATGAATCAACTCAGGAATACCGTCAAAAAGACTTTGCTGACCAATCCCCGTGTTGCCGCATGGCTGCTGGATATTATCGACGAGGCTAAGGCCATAGCGACCGAAAAAATTAAGAAATTGACGCTCAAGCGACAGGCTGACAGCAAGAAGGAAGAACTGGAGACATTTTACAACCCCAAGGAAACTATTGAAGGCACCGCACCTGTCCTCACCTGTCCCGTTCGCCAAGGACCTCCTGGCAAATCGCAAAGGCGATACACTGATTTAGGTTTCTAGATATAAGAAGATAATAGCGAATAGGATGTTAGGTTGATAGGTAGCTAGGATTTTGATTTGTTCTTGGGGGTCACATCTAAATTTGTAGGTTTTTCTAAATCAATTTTAAATGTAGTATTTTAGGGCAATTGTTTAGTTTAATAGAAATTAAGTTAGCTTCTGGGAATGTTAAATTGTTTAAATGTTTTTTGGTTTTTTTGCATGAAAAATGATTGAATGCCAAAACAAAAGATTTGAGATTAGATGCACACTTGTAAGAGATTAGTTGCAGAACTAAAAAAATAATATTAAAATCAAATTACGCATTTAACTTTAAAACGAGAATTTAATAAGGGGAAAAACGATTCAGTTTTCGAATCAATTAAAGTGAAACAACAATCTGTGGCATCTTATGTTGCTTACAAACGTTTTTGCAGAATACTTTCAGGCTGCTGCGTTGATCGTAGAGCGATCGCCACATGACTGTTCAACCCCTTTGCATGCCTAAAAATAATCCCAATAAATATACAATTCCTATGGGGAATGGCTTTCACATTATTATGCACTTTATTTTGAATGCCTCTCTCTCACTCACGCTCAATACAATCAATCAATCAATAAACAAACAGGCTGTGGGTGCTGTATTTTTTACATTCACAATAATTGTTTCGTTTATTATTACTTTAGTTTGTTAATAGTTAGAGTTCTCAATAGAAATAGTGGCTGCTGCTGCAGTCATTTACATATTTATTTCTTGATTGATTTGTTATGTGTGTACGATGCTGGGATCTCGTGCTAAACAAAAAAAAAAACATAATCAAGAAATGAAAACAATAAACAATGAGTAAATCCTAATTATGAACATGACTTTATGGCAGCTCCACCATCAAACTCTCTTCGGATGCCACTTGTGGGGATGCAACAGACAAAAACTACTACGCTTGTAGACCACAACAAAAAGTGGAGTTGTGTCTGAGAAATCGTTTCGTATAGCTCTATGTATGGTGTGGGAGGGCGTGGGAAGGAGCTAGGGATACAAATACCATTATACAAAGATACAATTACAATTTCCAAGGTACGCCCGACATAACATTTCTCTTCACGTTTAGACTTTAAATTACATTTTACGCTCTTCGATGTTTCCATCATTTTTGTGTACAAAAAAAACAATTTGGTTTCACGCTTGCATTAGCCGAGATTTAGCTTTAGATTATGTGCTATATATGTATATATATATGTATGTATGTATGTATATAGGTGTATAAGTGATATATCGTATCGTGTATAAATAATTACAAAAAAATGTCTTTACGATGTACGAAAAAAAAATACTTGCGCTCAATTTCAGACATGAAACAAAACCTTTACATCGAGGAGTGGGGGAGGGGGATAGGGTTGCAGAGAAACGCGAGAGAGAATCGATTCTCAATCCTCTACTACTGACGCCGCACAGTCCGCTCCCGTTCGCGTCCGCTCTCTTCGCGCTGCAGGCTGCCATGCCTGGGCGGTGAGGTGTTGCCGGCGGCGCCGCCTGCTCCAGAGCCACCATTGAGTACACGCGCCTTGCGCGATCTCTTGAACTTGGCCATGTCCTCGCCAAAGACGTCGCCCGTACGCAGGGCCGAGATGAGGTCATCGAACTCGCCTTTGTTGTCGCCGCCGCCACCCTTGGCCGGTGAGTCGCCGCCATTCGTGGGCGACGAGGACTTCAGGCCAAGATTGCGGGCAACGCTGCTCATGAGGCCGGTCTTGTTCTTGCGATCGATGGTCCGCTTTTTGAGCTCGGCCTCCTGCTTGGCCCGCTTCTCCTCCTCCTCCTGCCGTCGACGGAAGCTCTCGTTGTCGTGACGCGCCTCCGCAAAAGCGCCCAGGAAGGAGTCAAAGATGCCAAAGAACTCGTCCGGCTGCAGCACGGATCCATCTTCACCGAACAGCCGAACGGCCCGATCGAAGCGCGTCTTCATGTCCTGGAACTTGTCCTCCAGCTCGGCAAAACGCACCGATGCCTGCGTGTGGAACTCCCGCATGACGGGCAGGAAGCGATCGCCCTGCTGTGCGGGCCCCGAACTCCGATGGAACTCAATCTCACGGGCCACATCCGCCAGCCCTGTGCGCAGCATCTGTATGTCCTTGTCCATCTCGCCCAGCGACACCTTCGAGGCGCCGCGCACATGCGGTATGTCATCCTCCAGCTTCAGCAGATCCTTGAACTTCTTCTCGATCACCTGCACCAGATAGTGGAGCAGCGTTGTGCCCTTGGCCGCGCTCGATTTGGTGTCCGCCAGACGATTGAGCGATGCCAAACGAAAGCCAGAGGCATTGCCGCGTGCCCCACGATTCATGTAGTTGCCTGCAACGGGCAAAAGGATGGAAGTAATGGCATGTATGGCATGGAGATTCGTGTTTTATGTTAATCCTACCCAAGGCCAGCACCAGTTCCAGTAACTTGCGCAGACGTCGAGAGCGTGCCACCTCGCGTGAGGCCTCCATGACGCTCTTGATGCGCGGCGTCAGATCGTTGACGGTGAGCATGAAGCGCTTCTTGTAGTGCAGACTCTTCAGCCGCTGCTCGTAGTGGGGTATCCTGTGGGTAGGGGCAGAGAGAAAGAGCAGATATAAATCACAGACTGCATCTGAGAGCCGCAGCAGCAGCAACTCACTTGGATATCTCGTAGAGAAAACGATCGGCACGTGCCAGCGATTCAATGTCCTCACTGTGCTCGTCCAGCAAGGCTCGCTCTTCGGCCGAGGGCGTGAACTTCAACAGCTGCTCGACCATGTCCAGCTGCAGCTGCTCATTGCAGTCCATGGAGAGGATGGCTCTGCGGAAGTTCAAGGCAAAGGATTAGTCAGGCGTTGGGCTTAGCTTGGGTTCGTTCTTCCTACTTGGATATTTCCACATCGCTCATCTTCAGTTTGCTCAAGAGAATGGTGCAGTTTTGGGCTCGTCGTCCATCGATCACTGAGAGCACCTTCTGTTTGTTCTTCTGTCCAGTGGGTCGTAGATCCTCGTAGGACCCATCGTGTGCCTGTCAGGGGTAAGAACATAATTAGAGCTGCGGCAGAAGCGGGAGCGGAAACGGAAGCAGTAGAAGGACTCTTACTGGCACTCCATTCTTTTGGTAGGCCGAAAAGAGTTTGTCTATCGACTCCAGTTCCATGTTGTTGTACAGCTTGCTCTCGTCCAGTTCGCTCCAGACGGTGCCCTGCAGCTTGGCATCCGGCAGCTTGGACCAGTTGAAGCTCTTCAAGGGATTCGTGGGCTGTGGCACGTTCTTCTTCGGCAGCTCCACCTTGGGCGCCACAGGAGCTGCAGGTAGAACAGGGACACGGATTAGTGTTGGATCCCTCTCTCTCTCCCAATTGCATTACTCACTCATTGCTGGCGTCATGCTGGGCGGCGGTGGTGGTGCACCGGGACATGGCGGCGGTGGCGGTGGCAGCATTGCTGGCGCCATTGGCGGTGCCGGCGGCGGTGGAATGGCATTCAACATCGGCGGCGGTGGTGGTGGCGGCGACACAGCACCATTGCAGCCGGTCAGACCGGCAACCTTTTGGTCATCGGGTATGCTGCCTTCGGTAACGAGCCGCTCGAGACGCGCTCGCTCCTGCTGCTCGCTGTGCAGTCGATGCTGCAGATCCTCGGCCTTCATCTCGGCACTCTGGGCCCGCTGCACGGCCTGCGAGTGCTGGGCGGACTCCTTCTCGAGGCGTTCGCGCATGCGCGCCAGTCCCGTCTCCAGATCCTCCTTCTCCTGCATTCGCAGATCGAGTTCCTGCTCCTTTTTGGCCAGACGCGACTGCACCTCGAAGTTCTCGCGCTCCAGCTCATCCGCTCGCTTGCGCGCCTGCGTCAGTTGCTCCTCCTTGACCAGCAGACGCACCAGCTTGCCCACATCGATCTGCAGGGGTGCCACATCCGGATCATGGACTGGTGACTCGCTGGCCAGCTTCAGCTGCTTGCCGGGATCATCCAGGGGATCGGGTATGAGGTCGCTGCTGGGCCTCTGCTCCACTTGCAGCACAATCTGTTGGACCACGCGATCAATCAGCAGCCAATGCTCGGTGCAGTGGCCCGTGTCTGCAAACAGAAATCAGATTAGTTGCAGATCCAGGCCAGTGGCTGTGACACTTACAGGGTAGCAAGAGCATGTGCTGCAGCAGTGACAACATGTGTGGATACGCTGGCGAGTGGCTGAGCTTGCGGCGCAGCAGCTCGAACATGGAGCCGGCGCTCTTCGTGTCCACATGCTCTTCGTTGAAGCGACGTGCGAATTCCTTCTCATCCTCGGCCCGCACCATCTCAAAGAAGTCCTGTAAAGCAGCGATTGCAACGATTAAACAAACACTCCGGGGACAAACACCAGCGACTCGGGACTCACCAAATGCCTGTCCAGCGTCTCGTTCTCGTGGGTGCGCAGCTTGTCGATCACCGGCTGGATGCCCAGCATTAGAAATTCATAGCGCAAGTGCAGCCTAAACTCGAGATTCTCCTGCCCGGGGCCATAGTTGAGGACAGCATTCACAAAGGACATGAGGGCCGTCTTCAGATTCACATTGTCCCTGTACGCATAGGTCGATCTGTCCAGGTCGTTGACAATGCTCTGGAAGCGCGTGCGCTCTGTGGCAAACTCCTGGAAGTGCAGCATGGCCTGCAGCACCTTTCGATGCCCGCCTGGCACCAGGCACACGGCGCCCAGGATCTCCAGGGCCGCTATTTTCGTGCGTATGTTATCCGCCGCCAGGGAGCGGGCAATCGTGTCTATGGCCGTGGGATGGGCCAGCACATGGGCGCGCCCCATCGAGTTGTTCATCAGCGCCTTGATGCAACCAATGAGGCTCGTGTGCAGCGAACTGTTCGCCACACGTATGTCCAGCTGCAGCAGTAGATTGAGCAGCGCCGGCAGACCGTCCAGCTCCACAAAGCGCAGCACAAAGCTGTGCGTGGAGGTGCGCAGCGCCGTCTTCAGAGCATCCACGAGAGCCGCATGGTTGTCCAGGCGATTGCTGGCCCCATCGTGGCTGGGCGAGTCCTCGGGCGAGAGGGAGACATGCACCACCAGCTCCTTCAGCCGCTCGATGTAGTGCTCGGCCGTCGGTGGCTGATGGCCGGCCAGGGCCGAGGGTCCATCGGGGCCATCGCCCGCCTCCAGCGGCTGCTTGCGGGAGCAATAGATTTGCCATTTCTTCTGGGCTGGCAGACTGAGCATCGCCTCCTTGTTGGGCGCCGTCAGATCGAGCTCCTCGACCAGTTCCGCAAACTTTGTGTCCAGCTCATCCACCGACGGCATCGGCTGTGTGGGCGTTAGGGTCTGCAGGGTGAAGGCGCCCTCCACCACACAGATTTCGGGCGGTTCATCGTCCTGCAAAGACAAAACGGAATATGAATGTTGATTGATTGTTTGTTCGCTTAGAGAGAGGCATTCAAGCGGAGCCCGCACAGTAATTGGTGCACGTCCAATTAGAAGTCTCCCCATAGTCTCCGCTGCAACCTTGCAATCAAAACATTAAAGTCGAAGCGGCCAGTTCTGCTTGCCCCTCGCTGTGACTCATCTGCTGGTTAAACTTTGTTTTTATTTTTATGGAATCCAATCCAATATCTTCTGATGGCTTCTGAGGCATAAGCGGAGGAGCATTGGAGGCAGAACTATTATGGGAAACCAAGTAAAAACGAAGCTGAATCGATGAAGAATCAAGAAGTAATAAATTGGAGTTATCCGCACACATTGGAACTGTGAAAACTGCCAAGAACTTGCATGAACTTGGAATCTGGCAAAGGTTTTTTCCACTAAAGAAAAGGCCAAAAATGCATTTTCAAATAAGAGTCTCCACAGTTTTGTCCTGGATTTACATGCACAAATGTGTGGAAAAGTGACACTCAAGCCAACATTCTATCATCCAGTGCCTGCTGCAGTGTCGTGTTTTTCCTGCTAAAATTCTAGAGCCGTGAATTCCCATGTGAAACATTCTCGGCACTGTCGAGTGGGAAGGGAGCTCGTGACAGTACTTGTAGTCGTATTATCGCTTTGACTGTGGCTCGCTCTTATGCAACATTAAATTTGCTGACTCGTGGGCAACCCATAAAAGGCAGGCGGCCAGGCAGCAAAGAGCGAGAGAGACCCACACAGTGGAGCCGAGTGCATGGGACTCTGATTTCAATTGGCAAATTGATTCGTATAGCATTTCGCACGTGACTTTTCACTGGGTTCACTCGATTCGATTGCACACGCCGCCGCCCTATCTGAGTGGGGGTTCGGGGGCATGTGGCACTTACCTTGAAGCAGCCGCACCAGGCTCTCCTGCCCCTAAAGACGGGCATCTTTCGCTTTTGCTGTTGTCTGTAGTGTTTCTGTAGTGGAGTTTCGTTGCCCGGCCCGTTGCCGTTGCCGTAAAAGGACGAGGACGAGGAGGAGGACTTTTTATATCCTAGAGTGCTGCTGCTGCCGCTCTGGCTATCGAGGTCCTGCTGATGCTGCGAGTGATGAGAGTGCTGCTGCTTGAAACCAAATGGTAGGGATCCAAAGGTATAGCCTAATATATTATTCGTGTAGAATGAACCACTGCCCAGACCGCCGCCCAATCCAGCTTCGTTGCTGTTCGCATGATCGTTGCGCGACTGAGCATCCAATGGGTGGCACGATTGCCTTTTAGTGGCAATGTCACTGTTGCTGCTGCTGCTGCTGCTGCTGCTGCACTGATTCCAATACCGATAGAGACTGTGGAAACAGTTGTAGTCGCTGAGTAATCCCTTCCAGTGCTCAAAGTCGAAGCGTTCTTGGAAGTTGCCCGATGAGGTGTCGCTGCTGCCTTGTGGATTGTTGTGCCTGTGACTGTGGCTGTTCCTGTTGCTGTTGCTGCTGCTGCTGCTACCGCCCAGGGGCAGGGTGGCGGTGCTACCACCCTCTGGACTCTGTCTCTCGCGGCTATAGCTGAGGTCGCAGCTATTTAGGCTTGTGATGGACACCAAGCTGCTGTTGTGATTTGTCTTTACAATGCTGCCAGGATGATTCTCATAAGAGTCTCGATTGTTGTTGTTGTTGTTGTTGCTGCTGCTGTCGCCTGTTATCGTTATCTTTGTCACACCCGCAGAGGTGCCGCCAACAGCTGTTGTTGCCGCATTGATTGTAATGCAGTTGCCACTTAGGCTGGCTGCTGCTGCTGCTGCTGCTGCTCCAACTCCAGCTGCAGCTCCTTGTAGCTGCTTCTTCTCTAGAGTACTCTCGGGCGTGGTCTGCTGCAGTATCTCCGTACTGTTGGCACTGTGCGTGTCCGGCTCATTGATGCACACGACCGAAGGACACGACTGTAGCGTCTGCAAATTAGAGAGAGATAAAAGAAGGCATTAATATTATTCGTAAATATATTCTACTGCCACTGCGGGGGTGTCCAATTCCAGAAACAACAAACACAAATATCCATTCATGCGACTCTGATGCAACTGTCATAACTACGTACACATACGAGCATGTTGCAACTGCCACACAGCAAATATTCACGTGGGAGAGAAGCCACAGCCAGCTGCAGCTCTCGTTCCTGCGTCTTTTGTGTCTGCTATGCAAATTGTGCATTACAATTGGATTGCCATGCCACATGCCACACACACATGTAACTCCCTGCCCCATAAGCCACATAATCCACATAATTCCTCCTCGCCGACTCTTTTATTGGAAGGCACTTAAAACGTAATCAAACACAAAGCCCACAGTAATGATGGCTTATTAATTTACTTTCCTTTGCCTGCCCCTGCCGCATGTTGTTGCCACATTCCCAATGCATTCACCATGCGGTATTTGTGGTCGTGGAAATCGCTTCTCAATGCCCGATTGAGCAATTCTCTCTTCTCCCTCCTATCCTGCCTTTCAGCAGCGCTTTTTCCCTTAACGTTTTAGTCTGAAATTATCTGAAATATCCTTCCATAAACCATCGCTGTATCCTTTCGCTTTCGCAACTTGCGTTTAATTTGATGAATGTGAATCAATATCCATGTGCTCCATGTGCTGCGACCACTGCATTTTTCTCTCTTGCCTTCTGTTTGGCTGCCCCCACCAGTTGCCGCCGCTTGTGTGCCACAAATCCCCACAGCGCCGGCGCAGCGTCTCAGCAGCTGTCGTCGTTGATGTCGTCACAAATCAGGTCAATGCTTCAGCTACAGCTTCATGTCACAGTCGACATCCCCACGTCTGAGTCTGAGTCTGAGTCTAAGTGTCTGTCTAGCTGTCCGTTTGTCTCTCTGTGTGTCTGTCTGTACCTCCCTCCACCGATTCCAAATTCAAGTCTGGGCTGTATCTCTGAATACGTTTGCATATACACGAATCCGTCTCTGAACTGTTGCCCCACGCTCTATGCGGCTTTGGTCCACGCGTGGGTCCAAATTAGACTCTCAATTCGATGCGATTTGAATCGATTTGCTGTTGAAATATGTCCCACAAATAAGCCCAAAGCCCAGAGGAGAGATGCAAGTAAAGAATGCACAGATCTGTTTGTGATTAACAATAATTGAACTGAAGTTTTGGAATATTGCATATATAAATGTAAAGGCAAAGTGATAAATTGGTGGGGCAAAAGATCGCCGAGGACATGAGGTTGAACTGCACACAATTGTTGAGATAATCGTCGTTTGGGTTGGAAATAGAGGCCCAGTCCTATTCACCAATACTTTATTGCAGCATTCAAAATGCTGTCAATCTGCATAGCTTCTTCCTCCAAAAAAAGGGGAAAAAACGGATAAAGAAACGTTGAAAGTTTCAAATTTCACGGACTATTTTTTTGTTGCGATTTTTTTCCCTAATTTTTCACACTTTCCCAGAAGGTGTCGGAGTCTCTCACACACACACACACACACACACACACACCTGTCTTGCCATATCCGTATCCGTGACTGTGACACGCCCCCTACGCCATAACCAAACCGCCAGTGAAGTATTTCCGGGGGTGCCACCCACCCACAAATCCAACCAACCAACGAACAATCCATTTATTCATCTATTCCAGCCATCCATCGCGTAATAACTTTATAGGAAAACGAATTGCTTAGCCGGAAAGTGGAAAAGTGTGCTGTGAAAATGTGCTGAGTGCGGAGGATAAGGTGCGGAAAAGCATCTGTGCGATGTGGAATGCTCTTGTGGCTGCAGAATCCATTGCGGTCCATGGAGTAGAAGGCCACTCGACGATCATTGCCATTGGCATGGGGCATCTCCAGAAAGAGGATGAGCCTTTCTTAAACTTTGCCTATACTTAAAGAAGAACCTTTTCTCATGCCATTCCTCAGTCTTAGGGAGCTTAGGGAGTAAGCTTCTGTTGCCAGGAGTGTTTGACCTATAAAAACCCTTTGTCCAAAGTTAACTTTACTCCGAGAATAAGCGGAGAATCTGTATAACCTTTTCTCAGAGGCAAAAGAAGACTTCTGCCATTGTAGTTGAAAGGGTGAACCTCCGCCTTCCAGTAAGTCTATGGGCTATGGACAAAAGGGTATCCAACGGTGGGTCTGTGTCCACGTCGATTAATTTAACACCCAATCCCATGGATTAGCGCCTGCCCTTTAGACAGCCAGAGTGCAGGAGGGAGAGAGGGACAGGAAGAGGCAGAGAGATTGGGGGCGAGAGGAAAATCAAATGGCGCAATGTCTGGCTGCATCCAAAATGAAAAGCGAAAATGAATACAAAAACTAGTTTTTCCGCATGCCTAAGAAAATAAAGAAAACATGTCGAAAGGCAGCAACAGCAGCAGCCAGCCACAGAGTGCCACATGCCACCAGAGCCACCACCACACAGCTGTGTGGCAGCAGCACCAGCACTAGCAGCAGCAGCAGCCATCAGCCAGAAAGAAGAAACTTTTCCTTTTCCTTTTTTTGTATATATATTTTGTTTGGGGTCTAAGCGCATCTTTACCCAGTTTTTCAGAGGCTGCCTGCTTAATTATCGGTGCACACACACACACGCACACGCACACAGGGGACAGGTGGTGGCAGCTGGTGGCATGTGGCAAGCATCAATCATACGCAACGTTGCACCAGCGCTTTCCTCGTCAGCAGCCAAAATGTTGCATTTTCCAGGCATCCATCCAATCACATCACAATCTCACACGGCCCAAAAATAGTCATTACGGGGCCCGCAACTAAAAGAAAACTAATGGCCACAAAGTTGCTGGTGTGGGGACAATATAATGGGATAGGAGTGGGAAGGGGGAACGGGCAGGGGGGTGGGGAACTTGGTGGCATTTTTGGCATTTGCACGATAATTGCCAAGCATTTTCTTCCATTTTGTCATTTGCGTGGCGGCACTTTTCAGTGTAGTTTAGGGACAGAAGGGAGAATGCACTCCATAAGGACCATCAATGGATGGACAAATGAAGATAGAAAATTAAACATATAACTTTGTTGCACTTAGATGATAGAACCTCTAAGTTCTCCTCATGGTTCATAAGTCGTGTGGCCTTGCCTTCGAGTGGAGATTCGATTGATGTGGTCTCTTCCAGCTGACAGAGACAGAGGTGGGAAATGCGGAACTAACGACCGATGGGAACTTGGGGACGCACAAAGTATATCTAATAGCAGAGCAATCCCCAATTGTCCCCTTCTCCCAGCCACCACAGATGTACATATGTACATGGTAGATGCAGCATGTGGCACTCCCGATACAATAAAATAACCAAGAATGATCCACAGATACACAAACACAGATGCACCCAACGGGTAGCAGAACAGTCGAGACAATAAATTGGATTTATTTTTCTGGTTTTCATATTCCATAAATTTTTGTTGTGGTTTTCCATGCCCAATACCCTTGCCAGTGGGTATAACCCCATTGTAGGATCCCTTGCAAAGCTGGAATATATACCCTCAGCATCACGGGGCAGAAAGGGTATCAAATACAACGGTGTCCTTCCGCTCAAGCAATCGAACGAGCGACGTGGCAGTGGCGGGGCCTCGACAATTGCCGCTGGACCGTGGTGAAGGTGTTGTAAGGTGTTGGTTACATGCAACAACCACATTAGCACCGCCACAACGAGAGAGCCCCCAGCCACAAGGCAAAAAGCAAAAAGCACAGGCACTGGGAGGGGGGCACTGAGATAAGTTGAACAACAGCCCACAACAAAACACCACAATGGAAACGGCCAACAAGTAAATGTGTAATCGAGTAATCGAGTAATCAGGCGGGCATGCGGGTGCTGAAATTATTTCACTATGCATGTTGCAAGAAAGTACAACAATAAAATACAAATCGACCTTTCTTTTACCTGCCACGAACCACCTCCTACAATCCTCACAACTTGGACCATGCCACAGAGGGGAGGCTCCAGCTAGGGACATTTATTTCACCCACTTTAGGATACATCAAGTGCACCAATCGGCACAAGGCAACACTTGAAACTGGTTCCCAGTTGGTTCAAATAAATAATGAATACAAATCGTCGATTTTTGTTCGGGGTAAGGAGTTCGAAGCCTTAATTCGGAAGCAGTTGTTCGAGCGGAGATCGTGCTTTTGAAAATACATGAGTTCCTCCATTTGAGTCCATTTAACTCATATAACACATGGATCTTATCCAAAGCTTCTATTATGTATACAAACATTCCTTCAGCAACGTCTCTCACTCGTATCGCATTGCATTTTGTGTGCAGTTTGTTTTCGTTTGCGGCACGAGATGTCGTGTCGGATTCTTGTCTCTTGGTTTCTGTGGTCTCTGGACTTTTCTTCGACCGTTCTAACATTTCAGATCTTAACTAATTTGGCCCCAAATACTGCACTGCACAGCACTGCACCCTCCACAAAATCCACAATCTTTTTGGAGCGGCGGCAACTGGGGCTCTGTGGCTGCTGCAATCTAAGACTCATTTACATTTTTCGGCCGCATTTCTGCAGAGGCTGTTTGGTCTTTGGTCTGTTTCTAGTTTAATATTTGTTGGGTTTATCTAACTTTTGATATTTTCAGCCACAAAATAGGCGTCAACTCCTGCCACACAGCCACACAGAAACAACCACAGCCATTGCCCCTTTGGATCTCTCTGAGAATTTATGGGCAAAAGTGCAGCCAAAGTGGGTGCAGCCGTGTGGCAACAACCATTCGAAATGAGTGCTCGAGAGGAAAATCCCAACTAAAATGTCAGTCTCCCGCATCGCTGGCGAGGGGCAAAAATCTTGCAAAAACAAAACAAAACAAAACAAAACACATCGAAACATATGCAAAAGTGCAAGTGTTTTCATCTCCTGCTGCGGGCAACAAAACTTTCACTAACTGAAGTTGTTTTGCGGCTGTAATGTTGTTGTCTTTTGGGGGCATGCCTCTGGATCCACCAATGCTGCTGGCCCATTGTCTGGCACTGGCAGTGCCCGCCCAGCCCTGCCCTTTCTTCATGTCTCATGTCATCTTGTGGTCATCTTTCATCCGTTCATCCGCTTATCCGTTCATTGTCCATCGTTTGCTGGATAATCATCTACCACCAACCCAGCCATCCATCCATTCAGACATCTTGTCGAACCAAAGCGTAGCGAAGCAAACAAGTTGTTTTGTTTTTTGGCGAATTGGCAAAGTGCTTTTTAATTGTGATTACAACGATCGCGATCGCAGCAACAAATGATGAGGGTCCCTCATCTCTCATCGCCCAAAAAAAACACAAATTGTGGAAAGTCCAAGTGTCGATTACAGATAATGCAGATGGTGTGAGTTTAACTCGGACTTGTGATCGATCAGGAAGTATGTCCGATTGATTGACAATCTATTAATACGTTTATCTGATGAATCTTCAATGTTGCACTTCAAACTATCAAAATATTTTTAATGTTTTAATGAAAAAATGAGTCAACATTAAATTTGAAGCATTTAATTCTCTAGAAGGGCAGAACATCTGAGAGAGCTCGAAACGTATTACCGTTGCTGCCATTCCAGAACCATTTTTATTCTCTTGGATCCGAAAAATTGTATTTTTCTGTATTTGTCTTAAGACTGGAACTTGCACCACAGACTGGATTTGAGAGTGGAGAATTGAGGGAATGGCAGCGCAATATTCGACTGACATTTAAAGTTTAGGAGGCCAACAAAATGTATGCTCGAGGGACGGGCACACAACGATGAGGCGAGGCGCCAGGCATAAGGCAACCGGCACCAGGCACCCGGCACCAGGCACAGCAGACAGCAAGCAGAACAGACACAAAGCGTCATCGGGGGGCACATTCGAATAATTATAGATCCAATAATGGGCCTAATTGGCCAACTGTTTTGGCTTAAACAATTAGCAGATGGATGATCGACTGAATGACTGAGCCACATGACTGAGGTGTGACCTTCACAGCCGTAACGGAAGAACTTTGAAATGAAAAATAAAAAGGCTTAAAGACACTTTTACCCTCTAATGAGGCAGCTCTTGGCAATCGCTGTGGGCTAAGATTTCGAGTACAGCAATTAATTATGCCATTTTCTAGCGCATATTATCTGTGTGCGTGGAATCGCATGTTTTCCCCTCTTCCACCTCTCCAACTGCATAATGAACGACCCACGACGAACAGCACCAGACCAGCATCGACTGGCAGTTGAAGTTGAAGTTCTATATATGTATACCCGCACTTTAGTACACATAGATCTATGTACATATGTCTGTCATATCTTTATTTATGGGCAAGTTTGGTCATGAAGTATCTACAGATACAACACCCCAGAGTGATCCACATCGGGTGCCAGGGCGGAAACCAGTTTAGTCGATTGAGATCGATTGCGAATCGAAATGGGAGTCGAGAGTATCTTCAAGATAGAGGCACCCAGAGCTAAATCTTTTTCGATTCCCTTTCAGTTGGGGGCACCTAAGACATTTAAGCTTTTTGCGAAGAGCTGAGCATGCTTGGGGAATGCATTCTATACTAATAATAAAAGAAAAGAAAAAATACATCTGTAAATAACAATCAAGAAAAAACAATTAAATGTATTCCATGAGACATTTCTCAACTGTTAAGTTCTCTGAGGAACTTATTGTACCATTGTAGTGGGCGGTACGAGCAAAAGGGTATTGAAAACTTCGATAAGTTCACCTTTTGTGAATTGTTTTTCTTCTTTTTCTCGCTCTTTGTTTCACATTTTCATCATGACATTTATTCCGCATTCTTGTAACTTGATTTAGGCTTGGTGTTGCACAGCTACTAAACATTTTTTTTTTTTTGCGGTGCCTGTGCCTGTGCCTGTAGCTGTGGTTGTTGCTGTTTGCCGCTGTTGCTGGTGTCGCTGGGAGTTCAGGTCCAGGTTGGCCCCCGGACTGTGACACCGGGACAAGTGCGGAATCGTGCAGATCGTTCTCTCTTCGCTCCACTCCACTCCACACTTCTCAGGGGAGAGGCTTGCGCAAGCGAGAGAGCTAGCCGCCTGCCGTAGTTGGCGATGGAATGGAATGTCGCGAGGGAATTCGCACTTAATCCACTGCAGAGTGCGACAAAGGGGAGGAGAGCTCGGACTTTAGGGGGTTACATTGAGAGATTATAATTTCAAATTGAGCCTGAGATCGAGAGATATTTTTAATGGAGATCTTAGCTCCGAAGGGTATTTGTAGGGGGAGATCCCTCTGCATTTTGCCATTCGCTTGGCTTGTCCGTGGCGAGAGAGTGGGCACTGTGGGCAGCTTTCATACATGGCTGTCTCAAAAATGGACTTCGTGAGTAACCCAAACTAACATTATTAACAATAATTAGGAAAGTTATCTAAGCAGAAGGGCCATATATTCAAGCAAGTGTGTACAAAGCATATGGCTTGGCCTCTATCTGTACATTCTAGAAGCAGGAAAGTTACAGATTTTTGTGACCAACACCACAAAAGCTACCCATAGTGCGTCGCCTCAGTTGAACTTGTGGCTCAGTGCTATTGTTTTTGCTACGAAATAGGGAGAGAGAGAATGTGTGGGTAGATCAAGTGAAGAGATCAAGAGATAAGACACTTGCGACTTTTCGGCGCATTCATGTTCTTGTTGCTGAGAGAGCGCAAAGAAGAAATTGCTGAGAGAGCAATGAAAGCAATTGTGTGCCCAGAGAGCGAGCGTGCATTGCGTGTGCGTGAGAGATGAAGAGATCAAGAGATAAGACAATTGCGACTTAAAATTGCCAAAAACACAACACTTAGGAATACGGCGAATGCAAACCCTCGATGTGTTCATCTGCATATCTGTATGTGCATGCTCCTTATGCTTGGCGAAATGAAGGTACCCTGTTTGCAAGTGGGAAGGGTATGTACTCGCGCAACAACAATCTCAACGCAGCGGCGGCGACAACAATTGTTGTGCAATTTATCTTTATTTAATTGAACTTTTACTTTCATCGGTTATTGCTGTTTTTTCCCCTCTGCTTTGCTGCTCAGCGAACGAACGCGTTTCATATTCATTGCAAATAATTTTTCAGACTACAAAATCAACAGGAAAAAAAAACCTAAATGTGCATGTGTGCATGAGTGTGTGTAGGAGATACGAGTGTATCTCAGCTCTGCCGATATACATTTGTACATATCTGCATGCTAATCTGGCAAATCAATTGATGTGCGCCGCGGGCACTTTATACAACAACAACAAGAAAAATCCGATATAAATTATTAATTCGAAAACAATGTTAAGCTGAACAAAAATGAAGCAAAAAGCTAAGAGCGAACCGAAAAGCAACAAGCAAACAGGCAAAACGATACAGAAAACGAGACACAAAAGCCGGCAGCCGAAAAAGAAAAGTTCAAGAAAATCGAATACCCCCCCAAATCCACCAAAAGATAGAGATACAAACAAGAAACCAGAAACAAGTTTCTTTTATTCAATTTTTGTCTTTTTTTTTTTGCCACAGAGAGCTTTTTCTTTGGCAATTTAATTTGCCTAAACGATGCGGGGGGATATCTACGACATAGAGAGAGGGGGACAGAGCGAGCAAGAGATGGAGGTAATTGATGCCTGCATCTCGCAGATACTTTTGGAAACCAACACATAATGGGAGCCGCAGATCAGATCCGCCAGATGAGATCATTGCCAGCAGCAGTCGAAATCGATTTGTTGTGTCCATTCATTCCAAACAGAAAGGTTTCCATCAAGAAACTAAGTATTGGAAAGAACGTCCCTGTAGAGCAGTTTCAGATGCCAAACGATTCCCATAACTCCACTACCCATGAAATATATGGGCCACTGGAGATGGGACTCCACGTTGTGGAATGTTTGCCATCAGCCACTGCTCTCTCTCTGCAGAGGTCAGGGATGAGCACTGCACTGCACTTCAGATGACTGATGACCCCTCAGCGATTGGCAGTCGAATGGGAGTCCAAAGATGAATGCGTTTCATTAGGCTCCACTTGTCTGGTGGATCGATCGAGACACGTGCCGTGGCGTCTACAGGTCCGGGGTCCCAATCATCCAATCGCTGGCTGATCTTTCATTTCTCTCTCTTTCTCTCTATTTCTGTCTTTCGCGGCTTCAAGGTGTCGATGCCGTAGAAAGCAAAAGTTAAAACCCGAAAGCCCGAAAGTAAAGCCCAAGTATCTTGACCCTCATTAATTCATTCAAGTAAGCCGCCGCAGCAGCAGCAGCCGCAGCATTCGCGAAAAAATGAAAAGGAAAAAATTGAAATTTACAAACTTCGGTCTTGGTTTCAGTTTCTGTTTCAGTTTCGATTTCAGTATTTTGGTGTTTCAGATTGGAAGAGATGGGACGGGACGATGGGAGAAGCTGTGGCAGCTGAAGAGAAGATTATCGGATGTTTAATGTTTTTTTACGGGCCACCTGCAATTAACATATGAAATTTATTTAAATTCAATTTTTATATTTCACATTTCTCAGAGACTCTCTGCGATTCGCTTCTTGGCGAATGTATTTTCACTTTCGTTTGGGGCATCCGAAAATCAAAATATAAATACAAAAAAAAAACCAACAAGCAGCAGTGTGGAGCATCCGGCCGGCCACCTTTTGCGGCCAGAGCAGAGCCAACCTGTTTGGGCCATCGTCTCCCTGACTGACTGCCCGCTTACCCGTGATTATTGTGATTGTTGGTAGTGTCCAAGAGACCACGAGACGAGAGATGGAAGCGAGCAGAGAGGAGGGACCTGGCCACAACGACCACGAGACACCAACAGAGAAGAGCCACAAATTGAAAACCGAAAGTGAAAATATGTTTATCGGCTGAGTGGCTGTGGCTGTGCCGGCGGAAAAAAAAAGAAAAAGACGGAAAACAAAGCAGAAGATCGCATAGATCGTGCGGAGTTTCCCCCCCTCAGCCCATGCCCCTGTCCCTGTCCTCTGTCCAGTGTCCACTGTCCCCCGTTCGCGTCCGATCCATCGACGACCGTGTTCAATGCCGTAAATTAAGTTGGCAATTTCTCGTTTCTGTTTGTCGGTGAAATCTGTGGCTCGGACAAAAGAAAACTCCTGCCGGTGGAAAGCGGTTTCCCTGCGGAATGAATGATTGGGGCATGGGGTCAGTCGTTGAGTGGCAAGAGTGAGTGCTGCGGCATCGAGAGAGGCTGCCGATTGACCTCGACCTCGAGCAGGAAAATACCAGAGGATTGGATTATCCGAACGGTTGGAATTCCATTCAAATCTCGAATTATTCACATTACTGTTTAGCTTTTACCTTTCGTCTGCGTGGTGGGGGCTGCTGCTGTTGCTCCATTTTGGATCCGCACACACAAAATCCACGATCTAATCCCTTGGAGAACTGTAACCACAACTGAGACTGAGACGACGACAGGCACGTCTGTCTGTGTCCTCACGATATTTGGGGCGAATCTTATCTTCAAGACAGTGCCAAAAAAAATATGATTCCCATTTATTTGCATGCCTCTGACACTGACAATGATATGGCCATCGCGAGAGATATAAAGATACATCTTAGAGATACAAAGATACCGGAAGATAAGAGAAGAGAGAGAGAGAGAGAGAGAGAGAGAGAGAGTAGAAGCCTGAGAGAGCAGAGCGGCTAGCACTTTCACTGCACAAGAAACTGTGTTTTGCATTTACATTTTATTAGCTCTAGTGCTGCGAGATGGACATGTCTATGGGGAATATATCCATAAAGAGATGATTCCATGGGAATGTGTTCACAGCTTTAGCTTCGCATGTCTCTCGAGGGTCAACATCATCTGGTGGGTGGCTAATGTCCATGTCCGGCATAAATTTCATGTCTCTCTCTAACTCTTGCCCGCTTTTGGCTCTTTTTTTGGCGTAGGTGGCCGCAAATGTATCGCATTACATGCACCACATACTTTTGTGTCTTTGTGCTGCAGTTGTTTTCTTTTCTTTTTTAGCTTTTTAGTGGATTAAGTAAGTCTGCAGGTAAGAGCTCTACTGTTGCTCTCTCTTTCTGATTCGTCGTGGAATCGAATTTGGAATTGGAGGAGACTTCACATGCAAATCAAAAAGACAGGAAATTATTACAACTTTTTACCTATTCCCCTGCCACACCACGCTCCCCCTCGTTTGGAGTCTTGTTTTGTTTTTGTATTTGCATTTTTTTGGTCATGTGCCTGGGTCTGGCTTTGCTTTTTTCGATTCATTAGCATTACATGGCTTCCGTATTTGGTTATGAACTGACTCCCCAATGGAGCGCGGACTCCAAAACCCATTCCACAGAGACATAGATAAATTATGTAGGCATGTATGTACATAAATTTTGCATAAGGTTCGTCCCATTTGAATGGGTGGAAAATGGGTCAAATATTCCCCCCCCCCACAAAAGGAAACCGGCTGGCTGCCGCATTATTGTTTACAGCTATCGGGGTTCAGGTTCAAAGTCTTTTGAAGTCTTGAGGGATCGTATACAACGTTAGGCTGCATCTCAATCCCTCCATATATTCTAAGGAAGTGCCAGCTGCTGCTGCTGCTGCTTTCTTTGATGTGGTTTCGGGCGCTGCCTTGGCGGTTGATCTTCGGTTACATTTAACGTGTGGATTACAAGTCGAATGGCGCATCATAGATTCAGAAACAGAATAGAACCAGGTGAGACGTCTCTCCCCATCCCCTTTGTGTGGCGTCTGTTAGGTGCGAAATTCTTTAGCAAATGCGATAATTTATCCATCAATCAGTTGCCTGGTGGCACACATTCCACATTGCCGCTCGCTGAAAAGCTGAAAAGCTGTAAAGCCATCCGAAATGCTCATGAGAATCAAGTCTATGAGTGTCTGCCAATGTCAGGCCTAGAATCCGCCAACGGCTTACGTCATAAATAAAGTGGAGCCAATCGGTAGAGGAGCATAAAAAACCAGACACCAGACCCCACCACAGCAGACCACTAGACGGAGGCCACCAGCAAAAGCGACGAACGGCAAACGGCGAACCAGTTCCACATCTCAAGAGAAGAAAAACTGCACTTTGAGATCAAGTTTGCAGCAGGAGAGGCCGCAACTGCAACTGCAACTTTGTGGCTGATGCGGCAGATGCCTTATGCAACCTGTGCAGCACATGCAAAGTGCCGCTGGTCTGGTCTGGTCTGGACTGGAGAGAGTAGGCTTAGCCCCCAAATTCTAGCACAGATTGCGGTAGTTGACGTCACAACGGGGCGCTCTTAGAGGCCAACGGCAGTTGCCGTTAGCTGCCATTGGACTGATACTCCTCCCGATACTCCCGATACTCCTTCTCCATCTCTCCCTGGGATTGTCGTTTAGATAGCAGTTTGAAGGTTGCTTTGCAGTTTTGCCCAGAGTGCAATTCCATGTAGGAGTCGTGGCAGCCCCTTGAGGGACGTGCCAAGCGCCAAGCCCGCAGAATGTCAGGCAAAGCCAGGAAGTGATTGCGGGACAAAGCAAAGCAAAGCAAAGCAAAGCAGGCCTGGAGCAAGTGGAGAGCGGTAGAGAGCAGGTGAGCCAGCAGGTGGAGCTGTGAAGCGTGGGCCTAGCGTGAGGGGTTCCCACAAATACAAACACAAGTAGATATGCGCCCAGACAGTGTGTACAAAACGTAATGGGGGAAAAGGTGATCCATATACATTTTAACATATTATGACATTTCCCCCTCATCAAGCAAAAGGTGTGGTGTTGTGTCAGTGGTTCAGGCTTGTAATTTGAAATGATTTATTCGATAAGTGCCCATCCGATGGCAATCGAACGAGTGCAATTAAACGCTGCTTGTAATGTGGATTATACAATTAATTATCATTTGATATTTCATCGAATTGTGTCAATATTAATTTATCAAATGCGTTCGCAGACATCGAACATTATCCAACAATTTCTGATGGATTTGTGTGCCATTTGCTCCATTATGAAGGCTTTTTAGACTTTTTTTGCCCGAAAAATGTATATTTGAATGCATCAATAAATGTTGAATGCAATAAATGAATGTTCATTTATCAATGGTCATTATCGATAAGTCGATAGATCATTTCACTTGGAAAGTATATTGCATCAAAAATTGCAATCCCCGTCCCACACATGAGAAGGGGCTGCAATCACGGCTCGTTAACGGAACCCACAGACACTGTAAAGGGGAAAGGGGCGGGAGTGTGGCGGGTGGCAGCAATTACTCAACTCTCTTCGATGCACAAAAAAAAACGCCAAGCCACCCCACACCACACCACAACAAGCCCCACTTTAACCGCCTCATCAGCATTTCTACAATCGAAACAAAAATAAAACAAAACAAAACCAACAACAAAAACATTATTACTAATTAATTATTGTTGCACAAATGCTCGACGCTTTGCTGCACTCAACGCTGCTCCCCACCACTGTCTCTGCTCTACTCTTCTGCTGCAGCAAATTTGCTGCATGGACAACAGGCCGATGGACGAACGGCAAAGAGCACAGCGGACGGACAGACGGGCGGACAGACGGACAGACGGACTCTGAGCTGGCACTTGTTTGTTATGCGGTGCGCGGCATTTCGTCAGCCTCGTCGTTCAATTGAGAGGGGGGGCCACTCATTGGGGCACACACTCAATCAAGGGAGGCAGGGAGGTACGGATAGCTGGAGGATGGAGAGCATTGGGCACTTAATTTCGTTTGAGCCGCATTTCACTTTCCATTTCTCCACAATCAAAATGCGTCGAGTACTTGCCGACTGAAAGACTTGGGGCGGATGGGGGGTATCCCGCGACGCGACACGGTGATTGGAAGGCGCAAAAATTTCAATTTCATTTTATTTATGAGCAGGCAGGCGACACTTTTGAATGCAAATGATGGCTAAATTGTGCTGGCCAAGCCAGTGGAGCCGCCGCTCTCTTTCTCACTTTTATGTGCACCCTGACTGTTTTGGCTTTGGCAAATTCAGCTTTAATTATTACCAAAGTCTTCCACCATTCAGCCATCCATTGAAGAAAATCCGTAAAGAAAGAGTTCTGCTGCTTTCAAATCAAGCTTAATTCTAATGGAGTTTCAATGGAATTTGTAGCCCAAACTAGAATGGGTATGCTCTTCCTTCCAACTGAATGTTTTATTTATTTTTTTTGGCTCGGAGACTTGAGCTTCGGCAGCGCAGAAGAGATGTCCGAAAAGCAGATAAACAATTGTTTTCTGGACCGCTGCAACACTGACCTAAACCATACATAATTTTGTTGGAAATTGTGATTAATCTAAGGCTAATCTTTCTTTGTTTTCCACATTATACAACAGGCTGGGACTCCTGTATCTGATACAGGTGTCTGCACATAAAAAAAACTATGAAATCGGGATGATAATCTTTTATGAACCCTCTAACGAGAATGCAAACAGACAAACAGTTTAAAATTCTTCTGAATTCTAATTATTTAACTGTTTCGTTTTTCGGTGTAAATTCAAAACTATTCAGCACACAAAATGGCTCTTTCCTAATTCTGAAAGAAATCCTCTGCAAACTCAAGCTTTGATTTTTTTGCTAACAAAAATGTGGGAAACTGAGGAATACAGAGGTCAATATATGTACATACGTTGTTAACTTAAGGGAATTTGTTTTAGAACTTTCGAAATAAAAAATAAAAAAACGAGTACTACTTGCTTCTCTCCCATAATTCCATACAGAAAAACCAAAACACTCTTAAGAAAGTCTTTCACGGAAAGGAATTACAATTCTCAATGAGAATCACAAAGAGAGAAATTGAAGTCAGACGAAAAGATCTTCCAATCCATGACTCCCATGGAGGAAGACCTTAATGCATTTTGGAAATTGGAAATTCCGTGTCGAGGTCGCGCCGTGTATAATCCCATAAACTAGATCACGAGACCCTCGCGAGATCTCTGCGGAGCTACTTTGTAGCCAGCCAGCAAGCAAGCACTCACCGTGTTGATCTTCTCCATGAAGACGCTCATTTGGTTTTTGGCAGACATTATTCTGCTTCAGAATTCTTCCGGTCTCCTCTTCAATGAAGTGTCAGACTCAGGCGGCACTGCCTGTCGGTAACGGCACACACATCACGCACAACACAAGCCAAACACACACCGCTGCATGCACCACCAATCGCGGGATTCTTTCAACAATAAAAACAAGAACAAAAAGAAAACACAACAAACAACAAATATGGATTATATGGCCTCTACTTTTCACAGTTCTCGGTGGAAAATCACGCGCGCGACTTTGTTTGAGGTTCTGTGATTATTTTTTTGATTTCGGTTTTTGGTTTTTGAATCTCTATTTGTTTTATTTCCAACTCGAAAACACCGTATTCGCATGCGATCTTATCGACGGCTGGCAACGCATTGAACGCTCAAGACGTGTCCAAGACAACGGCAAGCTCCAGACCAGAGCTTGGGCCAAAAAGCCGAGACAGCCGACGACAACCGACAAACAACGTCGTCGTCGTCGTCGTCGTGAGCCGAAGAAGTTGGCCAAGACAATGTTGCAGCGACAGGTGCCCGCAGCAGCACACAGAGACACAGATAGAGAGAGAGAGAGAGAGAGAAACCGGCTGTGAGGTGTGCCTAATGCTTGAGACGCCACTGTGCCGAGTGCCCCAGTCCCCACACGTTCCACTGTGTCCCCTCCCGCCCACTGTGTGCCTCTCGCCTTGGGTTCTCTGGCGGATTGGGGCCGTTTTGTGGGTGGTTTGTCGGGTTGTTGGTTTCTCGGGTGGAAATGTGCGCATTCCATGCGGACTTATGAGGAAAAACAAGGGCAGGCAAGGGCTCAGGCCTCCTGAGCTGATTGCCATGACACTCATGAGATTTCAGAGGAAGTTTTCTAAAGAAAAACTAATTTTCTGTACCGTAATATTCCTTCTTGCCGCATCCACGAACTCTATTTTGAACAATTTTCATGGAATTTTTAATAGAAAACGAACACAAACAAACAAACAATTTGTTCTCATACTTGATCAAAGGAAGACATCTTCGAACGCTACACGAATTGAGCTCTAAGCGAATAATCGATAATGTGTTCATTAACGATAATTTATCGAGAAATATTGATGGCATTCTTTGATTGCTCGATCGCACCATTTAAGCTCGCAAAACGACTCGAACAATCGATTGTACGATTCAATTGAACAGCTTAATTAGCTCTGGCAAATCAACAACAAATAAATGCCACAAACAAAGTGTTCAATGAGCATTGCAATATTTACAATAGGTAAATATGTATATCTGCAATAGAAATACAGACACATAAATATATATACATATGTACATATATACGATACATATTTGTCGCTTTGCTTTGGCAACGAAGTCAAAGTCAAAATCCATTTAAGGTCGTCACAAATAAAGTTTTTGTTTTTCGTTATTTTTTCTACCGCTTTTTCGCAAGTGTCATGCAGAAATAAGTATAAAGCGAAATATCATGGCTAAAAAAACCCTCCATCGTCGCCCCCCCTCGTAGTTTTTTTATGTAACGGTCCTTGTTAAGAGTCAATGCTGCTTGCCCGTTCCTCTCCGCTTCTCCTTCTATTCATTGGCCCAAAAATATTGGCCGTCATTCAGTTAAGAGCTTGATGACAGATTCGTTCGATAGAGGTTCGGTGTTGCTGTTCTTCGGGGGTCTTCATTCGAGCTGCGAAGATTGTTGTCACCCCGTAGGAAGTGCTGGTTAGGTGGTGGAAGAACCCTCAAACCCATTCCAAGAACAACCCAAAGACGTGGCTTGAACTCACTCTTATGAGTTACCCCCATATAAAGTAGATCTTATATTTATCCAACTATCCGTCTGTCCATTCAGCTGTTAGAAACACATATGAAATTAGCTAGCTAGAGGTATTCCCAGAGTCGCATTGTTTTTTGTTTCTGTGGCACATTGTGGCCCGTTACATTAGGTATCACTCTGTGTTCGGCAATTATTGTCTGGAGATCTTTGTTTAATTCCTCAATCACTTCAGTTACCCGCCAAAATGTGGTTTGGGCAATGAACTCCGTTTCCCTCTCAACTGTGGAGTTTTCCTACGTTTACTCACCTGTTGGCTTGGATTCTCGTTGTCTCTGGTTTCAGTTTAAGTCTTTGGCTGCAAGAGAGAGCAAAAGAAGATACAAAATTAGTTGGTTTGTGCGTTGCATGCCCCCTCTCCGTGGGCATTGATTAATGCAATCTTCTCGTTAATTTCCCATTTTCCAATTACAAAATTTCCATTTGCAAAGGAAAGGGTTGTTGTTGTTGCTTTTTTTGGTGCCAACTCATCAGCCGCGAGCGAAAGCCAAACGCCAGACAAGACATAATTTCCCATTAGCAGGTTTTTAATGGATGAATTATGGATTATGGCGGATGGCGGATGGGAAATCGTGTGGCGGCCATACCGAAGTGCAAGAGGTGTGTAGCCTCCGCTCGAAGAACACACTATTTAATTTACCTGGAAACTCCGCGCCTAATCAAATTTATGTGCTGCCTGCCTGCCTGCCTGCCGCTTGCCCCTTGCCACTCCCTTCCCTGCCAACTATCCATCTTTCAATCTTCCCATCCGCTAATCAGACGATGCACTCAGCCCATCCTCCTCGGAAATCTTAGATCATTTCAAATTTGATTTATGCTCTCCTCCGGCACGGCACTTCACTTGGGATTCCAAAACCAAACCAAACCAACCAAAAATTGCTCCATAAAAGCAGTTGAAAGTGAAACTTTTTTTTGTCAACTGTTTTTCTGCTGCTTGTTTTTGTTGTTGTTTCTGTTTTTGTTTTTGTTTCTGTCTTCTTTTGCATTTCAATTTTTGTTGTCGCTTGTTTTCAATTTCACTAGAAAGCACAAACACTTCTCCCTCTTGATATTCTCAACGGGAAGAAGAAATTGGTAGCGACGGCACCTGATCGGAATGAGAAGTCGTCTTCGGTGCTTCGGGGGCCTGTTCCTTCCAGAAGAGAGAGAGAGAGAGAGAGAGAGAGAGGCCCGCCCCATGGCATGACAAGTAGTTAAGAGGGAGGGAGAGGGACAGAGGGCAGTCGGCTAAATCTCCATTTGAGCTCTAATCTTTGGCTGCAAAAATCCCAGAGAGAAATCTCCCCACATTCAGCATCGAAGGCCTAAACAAATGACTTTAGAAACAAACTCTTTGGCTGGAACAAATGTGAATTTCTATCGTTATTATCAATTCTATTCTATGGTCATCTATAATTTAGTCTATTCTACTAGTATTATCGCTTGGCCATTTTTAAATAGCTTCCAGCTACATCGCATCGTATCAGGCTTATTTGGCCCTTTCCGGCCTGCGACTAGCGGCTTTTTCGCCAAAAACGGATGCATAGAAACACAGAGAATATACAGGGAAAGACAGCGAGGGAGAGAGAGAGAGAGAGAGAGAGAAATGTCTGACAAAATTGTGATATGCGGACATTCGTACTTTCGGGCACTCTGGGGCGGGAATTAGCATACGATGCGATGTGTATGCCGCCTGCCTCAATTAACGATTCCGCTCAGCTAATATCGGTTTCACCCACCAAAAGAAGGGGCGGGTGTATTGCCAGACCAGCGAGAGAGCGGAGCGGGGGGCCCAGCTGGTGGACGGTAATTCAAATTGTTCGAAGAAAGTCTGCCAAAAGGCGCACTGCTCCATCGCTGCCCCGCTTCCATATGAAAGTTGAATCCAAGTCCGAGTCCGCGAGTCCCCGAGTTGAATGACTCAGAAGCCAAAATCAAAATAAGAAATAAAAACTAAATTTGTTTTCAGCTTTGTTGTTTTTGTTGTTGCTGTTGTTGTATTTTGATGTTTATTTTTTTCGCTGTTTTCATCGCCTGCCCATAAACTTTTTAGGGGGCGGCAGCAATCACAAGGCCTCTTCGGACCTCGCTGTGGCTGTCTCTGTGTGTTTCGGGGAGTAAAAGTTTTCTAGTTTTCTCTGACATCATCGGACATCGGATCGCACATCGATAACTGCTGAAATTTACACCTCACTTTTGTTTCTTTTAATTTGCAATCAAAGGTGCAATTAAATATTGAAATAAATTCTGCCTCAACGCAGGCCTCAGTCGCAATGCATTTAAAGGGCAAAAGGTACGAGTGTTTAATGCAGCATTAGGACAGCAGCATCGTAAAGGCAGCTCGTAAATCCCAAAGGGTCTACCGAGTGCACTAGAGGCGAAATAACATTAGCGGACGGCTCGCAGGAGAAGGATCGAAAGGGCCACAGCCGTTCGAAGGTAACAGAAAAGCATTTACCAATCTCTTTAGAGTTATAGATGGAAACGTTCCATCAGATACCCTACTGCAGAAATCGAATAAGGCATACAAACAGCCAAATAATAGAAAATGCCCAAACACAGTTGATTTGATGAGTTCTCCCCCCTCTGAGTTCTAGTTGCAGTGTTCAAGAAAAATGTTTACATGCTTACACTACGCCTCTACTTCAGTCAAAATGCACCACAAGAGATGCGGGAAAATGTGGCTACTTGCATGAGTAAGTAGGGGGGGTGGAGTGAGGCGTGTAAGTACATGGATTTCCAGTATGATTATTGCTCGTTGTCGTTGGAAGTGTTTTTGGGGAGATTGCATTAAAAAACGTGAGTGCGTGAAATGTCTACAACAAAGTCAACAACAAAACATTATTGCTACCTGCGTCCATGCGCCTGCCCCTGCCCCTGCCACTGCCAGGCCTCTCAGATGATTGTGGCTTTTTTTTCTCCGTGTTATTTCTGTTGATATTTTTGGGTAATCATTACAATTGTCGTGGGGATTGTTGTTGCTATTGTTATTGTTATTATTACGAGTGTTTTATTGCTGTTGCCTTTGTTCGGGGTCAGCCCAGAAACAAAAATAAACAACAAATAGTATGTCAATGCGGGATGAGCAACGGATCCAGAGATCCAGCCCAGTGATGGGAAACGACAGCACACAAATGTACATATATGTCACAATTGGTAAGTCTTGCCAGCTGAAGGGGAGTGCATTTAATTGAAACTTGAAGTGGATAAGTAGGGGCCATGGGCAGATGGTAATTTATCGTTGGAAATTTGATATTTGATCGATCTCTAAGTCTGCCAATAATAAAGGTATTATCCAGCCCACTGCATCTGCGCTGCCTCCCACTTTCGCCTGCAGCTACATGGCCCTCACATGCCACACACACACAGCCCATGAAGCTAGCCGAGCGACCCCCCATCCAAACCAATCGCAATCGCAAGAAAAAATCATATAAATCACCCATCCGCACCGTTAGACACGACTCTCTGGGAATGGGAATGGGAATGGGAAGAGGGGAATGCCGATGACCGAGACAAGAAATCTATTACTTAATTTCGCTAAAAAGAAAACCGTTTAGATTTTGAGCTTCGAATCGAAGAGCTGCCCCTGCCCCTGCCCCCACTTGCCTCTTACCACTCCGGGCTTTACATTTCTTTTTGATCTTCGATTCCGAGGCATTTCTTTATGTAATCGCCATGCGTAAAAATAAGACAAAAGCCAAGACACGAGACCCCGCCGCACTACTCCTCCTTCATTGTTTCTTCTTCTGGGCCACAAATTAGAAGCAAAATCGAAAGACAAGCAAACGAGCGGAGAAGAGGCAAGAAAAGAAAAGGGTGGAGGGAGGGAGAGAGAGAGAGAGACGTTGAAAACAAAATCAAAAATCAAACGCTTTCGATTTCTATTTGAATATGTAAAAACCAAACGAAACGAAAGAAAGACCGGCAGCAGGCGGAGACCCTCACACCCCAAGACCCCATGCCCCACCAATCGACTAAAAAGAAATTCCCATCAATTCATTTTCGCCCCAAAACTCTCTTCTCGCCCCCCGCTCGCCCTGCGATTGACCAATTTCTAGCTAACAATTTTTTGCACACCAAAAATAAAGGAAGAAGAAGACAAATAAACGTAGAAATAAAATTTGTATTATAATAAAAGCTAAAATGATCGTAAATTACGTTCAAAGGCGTCCGAAATCGCATTTTAAATCCCCCAAAGAAATATCTGCAGAGTATCTTGAAGATACACATATCCAAAGTATCTTCCAGCTGTGTGTGTGTGTGGTGTGTGTGTGGGTCGATGATGGTTAATAATTTGTTATGGCTGCTTGTGTTTTCTGTGTTTTGATTAACATTTAAAAAGCGTATCAATTAATTTGCCAAAACGAACCAAAAACAGAAAAACAGAGAGAGAGAGAGAGAGAGAGAGAGAGAGAGACAGACAGAAGCTACCCCGTGGCTAGAGGAAAATCCCACTGGAAGAGAGTAAAAACATGAGAAAATCTACACAAGATTGCAGCCATCAGATGGTAAGATATTTTTGAAATAAATGTAAACCGAGAATGTGTCACAAGCACGAGAATAAAATCGTATTTCAATCGAATCTGATCTCAATCTCTCTAGCTCTCCCGTTAACCCATGCATTTTCCCACAGTTGAAATCAGTTTTCCTCTCTCCTCCTCTTTTACTCTCTTTCTTGCAATTGCTCACCTTTTTTCTACTTTCTAAGTAGAAGATTCACTCATGCAGTGGACAGACACACCACGTGTACGTGCAACCGGCAGACACTTTGGGGCAGTGCCACAAATCAAATTGTTTTTGAGCGATCTTTCGGTCTTAACTTTAGGTCTAGGCAATACCTCATGCCCCCCTGCCACTCTTTCCCTGACATTCCCATTTGTCAGCCGATTTTTAATGTGTGTCTTCTGTCTGCACCCGCCTTACCTTGCCCCCTCCCCTTTAAAGTATCTTCTGTCTGGGAGGGGCTTTCTCCTCCAGCAGACCAGCAGCAGTCCAGCGGCAGCAGCTGCATGTTACAACGCGAATGTCAACAGACATCACGTATCCGACGGAACGCCCGCCGCGCCCAGCCTTGACCTACAGCACTGCTTTGGCTATGGGTTTGGACATGGCTATGGCTATGGGTTGGGTTCGGTTCGGTTCGGTCTCTGCCTGCCTCTTAAGGGAAGACGTAGGGACGTGGGGCAGGCACTTGACTACTTAAATCGCTGACGAAGACCCCAAAAGCTTTCTAAAAAACACAACAAAAAAGTGCTGCAGTTACAGGTCCGTCCGGGTCTAGGTCTTTCCATCTCTTGGACACTTTTTTGTTGGTCTTTGCATGCAAATTCGTAGCTCCACTTCATCTGTCTCTGACACAAATTAGAAATAATAAATAGTTCTGTAATTGTAAAAAATGCTGTAATAAATAATAAGTCAAAATGAATGAATAATTACAGATATTTTCCTCAGATTCTCCTCGGACTCTAGCTAACGCTTTTAGCTCTTAATCCCACACATTTAATAATTATAATTTAAATTATTAAAAATGTAAAACTAAAGTTTTTTTACACAAAAAAGTGCAAAGGGGTTTCAGTTTCTGGGTTCTCCATCTCTTGGAATTTCTTCGCTCTTTTGGCTGCAAATTAAAAGCATATCCACCTTCATAGGTCGCTATCTTCATCTCCATCTCAATTCCAATCAATGATCACTGAATGATCATTTAATGAACACCAAATGTGGAAGTCAGAAGCCCAAAGAAGAAAGAAAAAACCTGCTAATTAGCGAAGAGTCTTCTGTGGGGGAAGGGTCTCGTCGCACCCAGAGTTGAGTCTCACTCTCGCCTCTCTCTCTCTCTCTGCTTCTGACTGTCTGTTGATTGCAATTAAGCTGTTGGCCAAACAACACCCACGAATATATCTACCAATATCTATCTGCAGATAGTTTCTCCCCCACAACTAAAGCTCTTCTGGCACATAATTAAAATCAATAAGACCCCCGCGACTGAAGAAAAAACATTCAAATGCAAAGCCAAACGGCAGACAAAGCGAAATATTTGCTTTAAATATTTATGAAATAAATATTTAGACGCGCATTTGCGTTGGTGGTTTGTGGCTCTTCCGGAGCAGGAGAAGGAAGCAACAACAAAATAATATCGCCAGATCGCCAGAGAATCTTCGGGGAATCTCCAGAGTATTTGCTGTGTAGCTTCAGTGAAACTTTTGTGGATCTCCGTTCGATCTCCAAGGAAACTTCATTAAATCCATGAGTAAATTTCCAGCGAATCTTTATTTTATTTTCCCGGGTTTCCTATTTTTCCATGAAGCTTTTTTTGAGGGATATTATGAAGGATTTCAGCTTTACTTTCAGGTTTTTTCAAGGGATTGAATCTAAGCTCCATTTTCTTGCATACCAATCGACTCGAGAGCAGAATAAACTTCCGTTTTCGATGGAAAACTGATCCACATATCATTAAAATGTGCATTTACCCAACCAGATACAAGGAAATGAGCCGAATATCATTTCCAATTTGATGGATCTGTTGCCCAAGCGAAAGAGAAAGAATCCCCACAGAGTAACGCTCGCTTGTGCAACACTTTTTTGCGGCACACACAGAGCAGAGGCATGTGGTGGGGACTGCTGGGGGTATCACTCGATTACTGGTTCCCCCGGGAGCGAGCCACCAACTGTTGACACATTTTCCAACGACCTGACGACCTGGCCACGACCATTAAACGGCAAATGCTTCGTTCCCGCCCCACGTACCGCTCGTACTGCAAATTTGTGTGTGCAACATTTGTGGCAATGGCTCGTTCGGAGCTGCATCTCTGCAGTGCCGCTAATTTGGCCAACAAAAGAGAGTCAGAGGCCCAGCAGCAACTCCAGACGGGAGCCAGAACGTGTTTCTGTTTTTTTTGGTTTTTTGTTTTGGGATCTCAGGGAAACGGGTTACGCAAAAACGCAGCAACAGCAGCAGCAGCAGAAACAAAACGAGGCAGGCAGCAAAAATAAAGGCAAACAAATGTGAGGCAACCATCGCTTGAACTTTGGTGTACGATACGGTACTCCTCGCTCAATCCGCACCACTCATTCCATTCCATTGCAGTCCATTCCATACCGCGAGATGCGTT
Organism: Drosophila subobscura; assembly: GCF_008121235.1. NCBI lineage: Eukaryota > Metazoa > Arthropoda > Insecta > Diptera > Drosophilidae > Drosophila > Drosophila subobscura. Next base: position 7,338,813 of record NC_048530.1, read on the forward strand.
GGAGCAGCGGGCAGCCAGCGACTGCTGCGACAGGAGATTGCACCACAGAGATTGCAGCATCTCGCGGCCAGCTAGATCCGGCTAGAGGCCTGCTCCTCTCCCCCAGGCTACTGCTGCTGTTGTTACTCTTACGGATACATAATTTTTTGTTGGCAGCAGTAGTGGGGGGTGGTAGCCTCCAATCGATTCTGGTTTCATGCAATTTAAATGCAAAAATATTTGTAGAAGTTTTACTACCCTCTGAGGACTGTTTGGCTATTTGCATAATATTTCAGCCGAATTGGCTGTCGAATGGAGATCCGTAGTCGTAGATCTGAGCTAATCTTAAGCCGCGCATTTAAATATCGCGCCTTTTGAAATTGAATGTAACGTAAATGGAAAATACGCCACCTCGTGCCCGGCTTTACAGACTACCTTAAGCAGAATCCAAGGCATACTTTTGGGCTGAAGATTTCCCATCTTATTCTGTTAAACTTTACAGTGCGTCTAACATCAATGTTAATTACCAGTTGCAGCTTTTATGCAAATTTTATTTGTAAATAATTTAAAACATTTAATTTAATTACCGATCAACTAATGAATGCAACGGGATTCCATAGAACTATGGTAATAACAGATCAGAAAACGAAAACTGGGAAATTAGGAGCTGTAGGCGGGAAGAGTGGGAGTGTGTGGCCAAGAGAGTGAGGCCTGAGAATGGAACAGAGGCACCCAAGGACAACGACACCGACACTTCATCAGCTTCACTTGAGTGGCCATCCCTCTCTCTATCTCTGCCACTCTTACTCCCACCAACTACTATTCCGCACTGCTTTTTATCTTCTGCACTGCTTTTCAAGCAGTTAAAATGGAGAAAAAGATACTGGGAAAAAGAAAGGGTTGCCCAGACAGGCGGTTAAATGAAGTGCGCGTTGTCTGTGGGCGGCAGGGGAAGTGTGAGAGGTAGATTGAGTGCGTCTGAAGGGGATCCTTCTTGGGAAGACAACCGCAAGAGCTGCAATCATCCCTCTTTAATTCGTTTGGGGGAAGCCCTTGGTCCCTCCCTGTTAAAGCCTTTCGGGGGGAAACCCTTACGGCTTAAGCCTTACCCCATCGAAAACAGAAACCAAAGGGTGTCATGTCCAAAGGACAATGCCATTGTCACACCTCCACAGCACACACACACACACATACACACACACACAAATCCACAATGGAATTTTCTGCTCTTCCGCTCCATCTTTTACTTTTGCTCATCGCCTTTCTGCGCCTTTCCAGCTTGCTCCTCCTGTGTCTCACCCACACATCCATTCAAAGCTCTTCAATTGCCAGTTCCGCATTGCTCCCCTCTTTCGCTGGCATTTTGTACTGCGACTTACCTCCGTTCCCGCTTCTACCGTTGTTGCTTTGGCTTCTGCTTCTCACTCTCTCTTCTTCAACTTCCTCTCTGTGTACCGCTAACTTTGGCATGCTCCTCCTCCTCCAATCAGAGTGAAATGGTCCTGCAAAGGAGCAACAAATAAAAGGGAAATGTTATAAATACGGAATGCAGTCGAATATTCACAGAGAAAAACGTCAAAAATTATGGCAGGTGAGAATTTAAAGGGAACACAATTGGTTTTTCTGCAAGAGAATCTCCACTGAGAATCTTCTAGATACCCTCTTCCCCCGCTCGAGCGATGCAACCCACTTAGCACTTAAGCTGTATTTACACACCCACACAAAACTCTACCCTTTCGACAGGCAGCACTTCTCCATTGCATCTCTCAATGGCCTTCGCTTCTACACCGATCGATGCCCCACTTGAGACGTCTTTCGTCTCTCGATCGGTTACGCTATTGATTCCAAACAACGATCTAACGACGGACGATGTTCAAGTGTCGGGCCAAGTGCCCCAAGAAGTGGGTATTGTCTCCAAAGGGAAAGTGCCACCGACACCGCACTCCCATGAATTATTGAATGAATGAATGAATGAACGAAACGGCAATCGAAGCAAAAGCAAAAGCAAAGCGCAAAACGAACAGTAAAACACTTTCAATGAAGACACAACAGCAATAGCCACGAGAATTTTTTCAATAACAAAACAAACAGAAGAAAGAAAACAATTCAAATGTGGGTCCAGTGGTGGCGCACACGCACAGCAGCACTATGACAAACGGTACACAGAATCCTTAACCATTACAATTTTCTCTTGGTTCTCTTTCAATAAAATTATCAATATTGATGCTATTTTCATGCCCACACATCTCTCTCCCATTTGTTTGTCCTCTTCCTTATTTTCAGCACTCTCGTCATTACCCACAGGCATCCAAATGGCTTAAATTCAATTGGTTTCTACTCAAAGATCGGGGCATATGTTGTTTTTCTCCCACTGTTGTTGTTGCCTCCCTTTAATTTTGTTGTCAAAACATTGACATTCCGCCCGCCTCGAGGCAGACATTGACCCGAGACAACGTGACCTACGGACCTACGACCCGCATCTGGCCAGACCTTGCCCTGTTTTTCCCCCACCCACACACACACATGGCATGCAGAGTGCTGCTGCTGCATTGCTGCTGCATCGTTCGGTTGCAACATCACGGGGGTGGCAGGAGGTCATTGCTTGCTCAGACAAGACCGAGGCAGAGGCAGAGTGTGTCCTTTGGCTGGATTTTACAGTGTTGCCGTCAACAGAACAGACCACTCCTGTGACCACTTCTGTTCCTCATGCGCTTGTGGCACTTCTGCTGCAGCGCCTGGCTTCTGGATGCATCTACTTTTCCCTTTCCTTGTCCCGTGCTCTCATTCTCCTTCCCCCTACCTTTTGTGCTGCCTAGTGTCAATGACAGTTTGTCAACAGTCCCCAGCCATCGCCACGCCGCATGCTCTAGCAGCCAGTCAGCCAACAGCCAACAGTCGTTCTCTCATTAGCGCAGCTTTATCGCCAGCAAAAGCCGAAGGCAAACAGAGATCCAGGAATCGAGAGGGGGGAAACAGAGGCACGCAAAAATACGGGCTGGGGGCTGTTGGCTGGTGACTGAGATTCCTGGGTACCAAATGCCAGGAGAGCCGCCAGCGAAATGAGAAATGTTGTCAACATCTCTCACGTTGCTGGAAGCTCAAACATTTGCCCATTGCGATAAGATTGCGCATAGCATCGCACCACCCTGCCCCTGCCCCATGGCACCTCTCGCCATCTCTCGCGAAAATATTTGCAGATCCGATAAAGGTAGAAGCCCAGTCCCCAGTCAACGAACGTTGGATAATATTCAAATGCGAAATGGGGAAAAGCCATGACGCCAAAATGGGGAGAAGCCAAGCCAAACAAAGGCGATTCGTAATTCGATGCGAAATTTGAATACAAATCAAAACAGAGAGACAAAACATAAACACAGTCATTGATCATATTTACCAAGAAAGTACCAAATTTTATCCATTGATCATTGCAAAAAAAAAACGAGAAGGGACGTGTGAGACGCTTCTTACGCGTCACAACGTTTATACCCGGCACTCAGTACTACATCTGCACCTTAGCGGCGTTTCGTCAAATTTAACATTTAGCTCGCCACCCTCCCTTAGAGCAACACACTGCAGAGTCAGGGCAGAGACGCGGCAGAGGCACAGGCAGAGACGTGTCAGAGGCAGAGGCCTCTGCCACTACGCGAAGCAGAGTGTGAATGAGAGAATGTGCAAAAAACAAATATAAGCTGCGGGACGGGGTGGGTTTTATCCACTGCAAATTAATTTCTTCATTGTGGCCATAATAATAATAATCATTGTGCCTCCAATCGGATTTCAATTTGATGATCTGATAGATATGGTCATTCCCTACGGAAAGGCTTTTTTAGTTTTCCTTTATCTTCAAAATTGTAGGCTTGGGAAGTTTTTGCCCTTTTGCATGGGCGGAGGGTGGCGGGGCTCACTTGAAATACAAGTACACTTTTATGGTCTCTGAGATCCAGGCGCTCAACAAGACGGACGGACAGACGGACGGACAGACAGAAATGGGTCAATTGACTCGGCTATTGATGCTGATCAAGAATATATATACATATATATATATATATATATATATATATATACGTTTCCTTCTGTGCGTTACATACATTCACTTTGTGCACAAATACAATATACCCTATTTACTCTTCGAGTACCGTTTATAAAAACATTAGAAAGATGAGAAAAGTGCCATGGGTGGAATCCCATTTGATACCCTTGAAAATCGATAGGAGATCAATGGCAGATATTCTTGAATATCTTGAGGGGATCATGGCCATGTTCTCAATTGTTTCATCCACTTCTAGGGGAGCTCTCCATTGAGAATCGGTATTGCGGGTTACATTTGAATATTTTAAGCGATTGGCGCTTACCCTTTCAACGCCAGAAACAGATGACGGGTTTCCAGCACCGGCAGCTGGTGCTGTAGAGAGAGCGAGGGAAGAAGAACAGGAGGGGGGCACACCATGTCGGATGTCTATTTTAAGATACGCGCCTCACTTGGATGCATGCATACCATCACAGTGCATCCTCCCTCGTCCTCGCCTGCTAATAGATCGTAGCAATAATTTAATGGACATCTTGTCTCGCTCTCCAATACACTCCGCTCCCTTCGATCCCTCTCTCTCACAGATCGACAGGGACCGGGCTGGGGCGGCATCTGTCTCTGGATCGGCGTCGGCCTCCGCCAGAGCCTGTCCATATATGTAGAGCGTGCCCCTGCCTCTGTCTCTGTCTCCTACCTCTTCCTTAATGCCTCAACCCACATATGGTTGCATGGTATGGCATGGCCCTGGACTTGGGATTTATATTTAGTTTGCTTCCTGCTTCTGCCACTTGAGATGGGAAAATGCAGAAAAGAAATGAAGGGAGTACCAGTGCCAGGCAGGCAGGCAGGGGAGAGCAGCACCGTGAAAATCGAATGCCTACCGATCGTTTCGTTGAAAATTATATCGATTGCACTTTAATATTACTCTGCACACAGCTCTGCACTCTACTCTCTTCCCTTTTGCTGTGTGATTTATGTGAATGTTGTGTGTTATCCCCCTCATTCGCCTGCTGCCCCTCTGGAGTTTCCGTGATGTTTTTACAGCTGTCAAATCATAATTTCGTGCACCATATATCATATATCTGTGTGTGCGAGTGTGTGTGTGTGTGTTTTGGGGTCTCTAAAATTAGTCAACGGAATCATCTTCATCTTTCTTTTTTTATAATAGATGCCTCCGAAGTGGAGTGCGAGCGACAAGCCCTTGGGGCACGTGCGGCCTTAATTAAGAAAGAACTTATAATACATGTACAAAATGTACAAAAATAAACTCACAAAATGAGAGCGTTCCCTAAATGGAAGTTCCCCCATTTCGAATGGTTCCATCAGTTGACGTCTCGATCGATTTCTGCGCCTGAAGAATCCTCGATTGATATTACCCCAATAATTTGAATCGATCGAATGCTGGAAAAAGACTCAATCGGTATTCTCCGACAATTAAACCAAACGTCCCAATATGCTGGAATTCTGGAGAGGCCATCGATCTATGGCTGCGCCTGAAATTCAAACCAGGAACGTCTGGGAGACCAGTAGAGAACTTAAGCAAACAGTGTAGAAAATCGTGCACATATGCGAAAAGTGAAAAGTCTTTCTTCTTTCTTTGGGAAACACAAACCGCAAAAGCCGCGAAATGTGTGAGCCCCAACAGACGGGCGGGAGTGGGAACCGGGCACTGGGGACGCCGCGGTGCAGGCTGCACAATTAATCAAATCTGTTTTACACACAATTCCAATTTCAATTGAAGGGGGGCCTTCATCCGTTTGAATGCTAAATTAATAGAGACAACAGCTCCACAAAAAACTATATCTCTCTCCCTTTCTCTGTGAGTGTCGTCTCTCCAAGTGCCGCCACGGAGTATCTGTGTGTGTCGGTCTCTGGATCTGTGTGCAGTCTGGTTGTCTGGGCTAGCCGGTCGGTCGTAGGGCTTCTTCTCCAGGCGTACATAGAGAAAATGCGAATCCGAATGGAGGGTTTGTGCCTGCTTTGCAATGATTGGTTGGGGAGCAACAATTCTTACAGGAACCATACAAACAATCAAGCTTGCCATGGGTGGGAAAACCTCTTAACCCCAAGTCGCGATGATCTCAAGCTTTTTATTGTCGTATGCAAATTTCAATTAAGAACCATCTGGGGAATCTATGCAAATATGCGATAAAAAAATTACTGCATTTCGCCGTTGTTGTCTGAACCCCAAATGAAATTTGCACTTTGATGCAATCGATATGATGGATGCACCACCGCAGTGGGGAGTGCGCTCTAGTTTCAGGTTCCTCCACTCCACTCCATTCCATTTCACTCCCCTGCCTACCCTTCTTTATTGTGGGGCACCCCAGACCAGACGGGGGCCTCTGCCAATCAATTGTTACCCCCTTTTACGAGCGAGAGTTATTTTATCGCAGATTTTGCAGATTTGGAGCAATAAACTTTTACGAATAGAGAGAGGATGGTGGGATACAGGGACAAAGAGCACAAGCAATGACAACGACCATTTGGTCACTTGGTCACAGTTAACAGTTAGAGAGAGGAGCAGAAGAGTAGGCCAGAGCAAACAGTTTGAGAGAGCACTGGCAGAAGCAGAGCAGAACTTAGCAGAGGCAGAGCCAGGGGCAGAGGTAGACTGAAGTTTAATTGACGTCTGGGTCTGTGTCTGTGTCTCTGTCCATCCAGCACCACAAATGCAAATTAGGTTCGATGGCTGTTTGAAGAGAGCGGGAATCTGATCGCTGGCCAGACGTGAGAAGGAGAGAGCGAGAGATCCAAACCGTAACAAAAGAAGAACCCAAAAAAGACAACCAAACGGTTCTTTGCATATTTCGAGAAAATAATTACATAAATACATATTGTATGTATACAAGTGTACGATAATATGTGTTTCCACATCTTCATCTGAGATTTTGTTCGGGTTCCTGTACAAATGTAGATACATATGTATGTACAAATTTGCCAGTGTCAGCGCAACCGTGTCCGCGGGTCAAGAAGAGCCAAAGATTCAAATTCTGATGACTTTTGTTTTTGTTTCAGTTTTGGTTTCACTTAGCAAACGTCATTACTGCGGTGGGAATGTATGTTTGTAAATATGTATAGATATTATGACAGATGTATCAGATAACTGCATTGTGGGAATAAAAAGTCTACCAGAAATACTGACATGCTCGTTGCTAAAACAATATATCCCATCGCCCATTGCCAAGGTAAGGGGTATCTGCAATCCGATGCGTTACATTTATTTCGCCTTCGGCCTCCTTCCAGCCTTCACTTCCCCCTCGTTTTTTGACTCCTGCCTTTGCTTCAGCTGCTGCTGCTTCAATGCTGCTTTTTTCTGTCGTCTCCTCTTTGGCAGCAGAGCGTAACGCGACGCACGCGCCGCCTTCAGGCAGAAGCAGGCGACGGCAGAGGAATTTTATGCGCAGGCGCAGCCCCAAAAAGGCCAGCGACTTTTGTCTTCTACTGCTTCCTCCGCATGCTGCGCGACTTTAACTGCTTTTGTATTCTTTTTTTTATTTTTGTTTTTCGAGTAGGCGTACCTTGGATCCCGTCGTTCCCACACTCTCAGCAGGAACAAAGAGAAGTGCAGGGGAGAGGACAGGGAAGTTCGAGTAGAATATAATTTGTATACCCTACACACTTACTCATCGCCGTCCAAAGACAAGAGATCAGATAGAAAAGTGCTGTAATGATGATCCCCACAGTAGTTTCCTTCCCACTCTCTGGAAGGTTTTTATATGCAAGGTGACGCACAAGCAATTTTCTTTAATGAATGCAACTAAACAGCCCACCTTGCAATCACACACACTCCACCCTGACCACATGCACAAACACAAGACCAGTAGCGAGGCAGAGCGGCAAGAGGCAATCCTGAGCTGGGTTCAATGTCAAGTTCAATGTCGTGCATTCGAGGAATTTTGTGAACAATTTTCAAGATTCCATCGAATCGTAGTACCCTTTGGCTATGACTTCAGTTCCAGTCTGATTGCGTTCCGAAATCAGAACAGCGTTCATTCAAATAGTTCAGAGCGTCACGTTCAGATCGAAATTTTGTATTCATGAAAACAAAAAAATATTTTACACACAATTTTAAATATTTGGTCAACTGGTTCTAGCTATTGGAAACTCAACTCAACTCAAACTTTCCTTTACAGAGAAGGATACTGCTGATTGTATTGTTACAATCCAACCATCTTGCGACGGATATTCAAATTCTAGGAGGAACGAGCGCTTATTGGTTAGGACTCGCAAAGGATAAGCCAACGGGTAAGTTTGACTTTGACTGCATTTGTTGTGGATGAGCTCATCGGCCCCAGCTCCTCCGCAACTCGCAACTTCTTTCCCTGTCCCGAATAGAGGCCTCACCCTCAACTGAATACACAACGGTTAAGTGGCACACTCGACAGATTTATATCTCGCGGCGCTCGTCCTGTCAAGGACGCACTTATCCCGATGGGTATCTGAAAGCTTGGGGGGGGGGGGGGAGTTGTTCAGAACCTCTGGTAGGAGGGGCGCGTCACGCTTATGACGTGAGTCATTCAGATAGTCAACAAGAAGGCAACCCTAGTGGAGCGGAACGAAGAACAAAAATGCGAAACGCGAAACCCGAAAAGAGCTTTAAAAGGGTTATTAATGATGGCAGAGTGGAAAGGCGATTATCGAGAGGGGCGAGCGGTGTTATGCAAGAGCTCGTGACACTACGGATCTCGCTTGATCTGGCTCCCTGTCTCTTTCTCTCTCTCTCACTTTCCGTGGCTTCGTTTGTTTTTTTGCGAATTCTGTCATTTCCCTGTGTTTCGTTTGTTTTTTTTTTATCTACAAAAACATCTGCAGGGCGCCGTTAGGACTGCGCTGCCGGCGTCGCGCTGCTGACTCTGCTGGTACGCTCCCGTTAGTGGTGGGACGGCTTTATGGTGGTGGTGGGCAACGGTTGACAGCAGCAAGGCAAATGCGAGAGGGGGGAGTTTCATTAGCACACATTTTAAACTAAGTAATTAAACACGCGAGATTATCTGAGAACCAGCCCAGTCCCCATCCCTCCATCAAGGCCCATGCAGCACGCACGCAAATTTTTGGGCATCAGCAACACCGCTGCAGAGAGCGAGCGTGCCCGGCTGCTGCACACACACACACACACATACGGGAATTTTTATTGATTTTTCACACATAAACACACACATGCCCATTGGAACACAGGAGTTCCGTGGAAATAACGAAGGAATAGCAATAGGGAGATGAAGAGAGCACAAAACAAACAAAAAAAAACCACGAAATGCAATTGTTGCAACCGTTTCACTCCTCCCCACCCCTTCACACAGGATAACACTTACTGCACTCTCACTCTTTCGCTTCGTTAGGACTCCTCTTGCTCTCTCTGTTTGTTTTTGCTTTCCTTGGCTCCTTGATGAAATTTCAGCACACGCCCTAATTTGGCCAACGGAGGGGGCTGCTGCTGGCGCCAACGAGAGGAGGCCACCGGGCGACACCAATAAACAAAAAAGAGACACACGCACACACACAAAAAAAAAAGTGCAGGACACTCCCGTTACAGTTTACAGTGCCCGCTCGCTCTGGACTGGTGGGCGGCCGCGCCAAATCGCTTTTATTAGATTAAACAAGGGCCTAAATCCATCTCTATTGCACCTTTCGTACGCGGTTAATTTAAACGCGCGTATTAACGTTCCGATTTGTTAAAACTTCCGTTAGACCCAGATTTGTGAACCGCGCGATTCTACAAACAGCGCAACACTGGCCGCAGGCCGGCCATTCGCAATAATACAATTCGAAAACAATTTACGACTCACCTTCTTTTCAGCAATTACACCAAACACACGGTGCTACACCAAAAAACACAAACTTTTTTTGTATTTTATATTTTATTTTATTTTTTTCCTTGGCTTTGGCGGCGCCCTTAGCAGTGTGACCGCGGAATTATCAATAAAACATACCGACAGACCCTTTCATTGCTTAAATATACTGTAAACATACCGTAAATATACCGTAATCAGAAAACATATTCTTCAATTCTGATGTTCTATTTGATATTACCAGCCAGAAAAGACTTTTAACACTGAAACAATAATTTAATCCGATTGAACAATCAATTTGGCTTATAATAAATACTCCTTTTTATTAGATTGTTTACCTTTTGACCTTATATTTTACAAATTTGTATTTGACTTTTTTATTAAAATCACCCCTTATGGAGGCAAGGGAGCTTTGCTTCAGTATGTAAATGTATGTAACAT